>NW_015386578.1:297139-332327 GCF_001527695.2 Protobothrops mucrosquamatus | reverse complement strand
GAATTAACTGGGTCAAGTCCAAGGCCGTCATGGAAGCCAAGAACTCCTGGGCTGCCGCCGACGTCTCACCCACTGATGGCAGGTTGAAATCCCCCAAGACCATAAGTCTGGGGGTCCCCACCGCCACCCCGGCTATCACGTCGGCCAGCTCAGGCAGGGCTGTTGATACATAGCAGGGAGCCAGGTATATAATCAACAATCCCACTTGCACCCCTTTCCCCCACTTCACAAAGAGCGACTCCACGCCGTCTATCTGAGGCACAGTGGTCTCCCTTGGACAAAGGCTCTCCCTTATGATGGCCGCTACCCCCCCGCCCCTACCCCGGGTCCTTGGCTGATGAAATGCCTGAAAACCCGGCGGGCAGATGTCTACTAGTGGAACCCCACCTTCTACGCCCAGCCAGGTCTCAGTAATACCTGCCAGGTCCGCGCCCCCCTCCAGGATAAGATCCTGTATGAGGGGGGCCTTATTTACCATGGACCTGGCATTACACAGCACCAGCCGAAGGTCCCGGGCCGGAGGGTCTAAGTCTCCCGGACACCGAGTGGAGACCTGAGGACCGGAGCACCCACAAGCTTGTAAATAGCGTGTGCGTGCTCCCCTAACCTGATATGGTCCTCTGCTCCCACCATATCTGCCTCTCCCACTGACCGTACTAATTCCTCCCTCCTCCTTCAATCCCCCACCCTCTCCCCCCACCCTTTCTCGCTCGCAACCCCCAGACATGGCTGGTCCTGACCTAAGGGGAACCTCCCCCCTCCCATCCTCCCTGGGTCCCCCTAAAAATTTATTAAAACACCCCTGTAAAAACATTCTTAACTTAAATAATTTGGATAATTTTTTGTCCGTGACCGCTGCATGCCACCTCTCAGGGTTCCACACCCCATCCTCGAGGTAGGCCCCCGAGATGTTCCTGGGCCAGGCCTGCACGAGGGGTGAATCGCGCAGGGCCAACAGGGCCGTCTTCGTGTACATGGTCCGAACAAGGGAGTCCGTGGCATAGAGGGAGGAGTGATGTTCAGTCCCCTTAGGACTTTCAAAACCAGGTCAAACGGAGACACAAACAGGCCGCGAGATATCCTCTAGGCCGGGGCGGGCCAAGTCCAAGTCCAGGCCCAAACCCAGGCCCTTGCCCAGCCAAGGCCGCTGGAAAGGCCGCTGGGAAGGCCATAGAGATCGTCAAGGCTGCTGGGGAGGCTCTGAAAGGCCTCCAGTTGAAATCAAAACGGCCGAAAAGGCCCTCGGATAGTTCAAACAAACCGCTCAGCCATCGCGACCACCAGGGCTGCCACCACCAGGGGGCCGTCGAGGCTGCCTGAAGAACCCTCCGGAGGTCCCAGGCCGCCGGGGAGGCTGAAAACCATCGTTGGGGGGGGCGCCTGTAGGGGCCGCCGCAGCCACCAAGGAGGCCACCGAGTCCACGCGGGCCTCCAGATCGTCGGGGAGGCCCTCCAGGTCATCCAGGACATCTCCGAGTCCGGAAGGGGCCGAGGGGGGCAGCCAGAAAAGCCCCCACGATCAAAGCGGGTGCCCAGGGGAAGCCGTCCGGGCCGCCCAGGCCGCCATCCCAGAGGAAGCCGCCCAGGCCGCCACGAGGAAAAGTCATCCGGGCCGCCCAGGAGCCATCCGTGCCATCTCCCACGAGGAGAAGCCATACGAGCCGCCCAGGCCGCTGCCTCCCCCACGAGCACCTCCGCAACCAGACGATCCGGGCCGAGTGATTCGGGCCGAGCTGTCCGCCCCGAGGGCCACTGGAGAAGCCACCTACAAACCACCAACGGGACCGCCGAGGACGGAAGGCCGGGGAAGCCGAAGAGGCCGAAAAACGGTAACCAGTCGGCTCCACGTCCCCCGCGCCCCCATGCGTCCCGTATCTAGTCCAGGGGGGCTTACCGGGAGGGGGGGAGTCTCCGGACCTTTCAGGGAGCTTTCCAAGCTCCCCCTTTAGCCATTTCGGGCTCCGCGTTTTCGGAGCTATTCACCGAAGACCGCCATATAATATATAATATATATTAAAGGTAAAAAAGGATATATGCAGTGTTATCTTCGTTTTAGATATTAAAAGGGTTTTGCGGCTCCCAGTGTCTTGTTTTCGGTGGGAAACGTGTCCAAGTGGCTCTTTGAGTATTTTGGGTTGCCTGCCCCTGAACTAGGAGATGGTGTAGTTGAGTAGCAGGGAGGGGTGCAAAGTTCCTGCCAATTCGCCTTCGCTGCAGACAACTTGCATGTGCAAAGTTTGCCGGCCAGGTGTTTTGGCGCGCTCAGCAGCAATTCCTATTGGCTTTAAAAAGCCAATAGGGGGAGTAGCACAGCTCATGCAAAAGTTGAAAAAAAACATCAAAAAAGGTGCCGGAACGCTGTTCTGAGCGTTCTATGAGAAAAAAAAAGCCCTGCAGATTAGTCTTCAAATATTGAAAAGGAGGACACTTTTTGAGGGAGGACAGAACTCACAAAAGGAGGACTGTCCTCCCTAAAGGAGGACGGTTGGTCACCTTAATATTATGCAAAGACCTAGCTCTCTGGAGAAGTCTCTAATGCTGAGAAGGGTGGATGGAAAGAAGAGAGGATGATAGTTTAGAAATTATTGGTGAATGCCTCACGGCAACAGCACCAACATCCCCATCCAGCAGAAGCCAATGTGGCCGCCACCGGCCCACTTCTTCTGCGGCCGCTTGCCACCCCTCATGTATGTCGTCTCTGTTTCGCTGGCAGAGGCCTTCAGGAAAGACCTCTGCAGCTGAGAACGGAGCCCCAGGTTGACATGCTGGTCATCCCCTGGCCTCTGTTTCGCCAGCAAAGGCCTTCAGAAAAGGCTTCTGCTGGTGAAATGGAGGATAGGGGGTAATGTGTGTGACAACCTGGGGCTCCGTTCTTGACTGCAGAATTCTTTCTTGAAGGCCTCTGTTGGTGAAATGGAGTGGCGGATAGTGGCCGCAGAAGAAGTGGGCCGCTGGGCCGGTGCTGGCCACTCGAGCTCCACTGCCACAAGGAGAGACAGTGGAAAAAATAAGACACCCCCTGAAAATAAGACCTAATGCTTCTTTTGGAGGCAAAAAAAATAAAAATAATATCAGGTCTTATTTTCGGGGAACATGGTAGCACCTTGAATTGCACCTGGAAGCAGACTAGTAACCAATGCAACTCCTGCAAAAAAGTTGACACATGTGCAAATCTGGGCTTGTGAAAAACTCTGAGGGTCATTGTATTTTCACCAACTGAAGCTTTTGAATACTTCAGAAACAGCCTCTTGAATATGCAAATATGCAATCAATTCCATTTGCATTGATATATTTCTCCCATACATCTCAAGCAAATGTACAACTTATTTAGATACTCCCATTGTGCTAATACACACAAATCTACATATTCCAATTTATAATGCTTAACTCATGTGCATGGATCAGAGATATTCTCAAATATATATCAGGACAGCACAGGCAGGGAATCATAGCAAGACATTTTGAGATTGTGGTACCCTTAATAGATGATTCCACTAATGCCATCTCCAGAATATATTTTTGAAGAATGAACAAGAAGCACAATTCTCTTCATAAATGTAAATTAACACAGTCCTTTTATCCATTATATGCACCATCAAAAATAGATGATGAGGGTCATTCCTAGTGAAGACCTGATTCAAAGAAAATGCTTTCTTTTTTTCTCTCTCCTGCTTTCCTTCCCAAAATTTCTAATATAAAATAAGATTGTTGCTCTTATAGTTTTCTTCAATCAAACAATATTCTAATCTGGAGTTTTTCCTAGATTGGTTTAAAGAAAATATCCTCCCTCCCTCCCTTCCTCTCTCTTTCCCTCTTTACATTCACAGTATCTCTTAAAAATTTCATTTATTGCATGTTATCCAAAAATTTCCATCACATGTAAAGGCAGTTGACATAGTTTTTCTAATACAAATAAACATAAACTAAAGCAGTTTTTTCATTTTTTTAATTAGCTGATGAATTTAATCTGATACTAAAATGGCATGAAGTCCAGCAAGGGTGAAGTATCCAAATTAGCTCTTAGAGGATTATATTGATGAAATTCTTTTACATTCCTAATGTAAGACACTGATACATCTTTTTGTATCAGAAGAATCAGAATTGTATTATCATAATTACCAAAGTTCCAATTACTCAGTAGGATTTTTATAGAAAGCAGAATGTAGCCTTCTTTTCAATGCATATTGATTAATGCAACTGTTTCAGCTATTTTTTTAAAAAATAAAAATATTTCAAATACAAAACAAATATGAAACAATGGAGCATAAATGAACGCATTAATGCCAATCACTACATTTATCTGAATGCATCATTTTAAAAACTTATCTTAAATTTGAAATGGCTTTTTCCTCCTCTGCCCCTCTTCCAAAAGGAGTTATGAAAAAAATGTACAGAATAATAAAAAATCTTGAGCAATACCCAGCATTCTTACCTTGGCAAACTGACATTCTGGAAATTCTCCCCCAACAGTGTTTTTATGCAAGAATTAATGCGTACAAATTAAAAACAATTGCCTAAAATAATGTATCTCATTGATAAAATTAATTGAACCACTATCTGCACACACACATTTTCCTTCTCTCTCTCTCTCTTTTACAGATGGCTCATGCATATACATATTTTCCTTCTTCCTTCCAGGGAAACAGCAAAAAAGAAAGACGAGGAGACAGAGGAAACCAATATAGCCTGGGATGGAAAACAGAAAAGCCAATGGAAGGGGAAAGAAGAAGAAGAAAAAGTGTATTTATATTTTACATAAAAGGTTAAATTCACCAGCAAGTCTCCCAAACAGCTAGTTCTCATTTCAACAGCTTTTCTATCATTATCAGTAATACAAGAAAATGAGCTGACCTATTCTCCACTCTAAAATTAATAGGTGTTGTGTGTATGGAGGGGAGAGGGATACACTAATTTTTCTATTGAAATTTTTTATTAATTTTTTTTTAATTACGGTAAATGTTTTTTAAATTACTGGATTTTTTTCCTCTCCTAATCACTAAGTTCCTTTCACTGTTCTGAACAGACCAGAACAAGAGATCTATGAAAAATGCAATGTCTCCAACAGTATGGGAAGCCAACTATAGTTCCACAGCTGAAGAGCAATATTCAGTAGTGCTAGTAGCAATTGTAGTCAACTGATTCTGCAGCTGGTGTCCTGGCCACCATCACATGATTTGTTTCCCATTCCTTTGCAAAGCCAGGGGCTTTTGAATGTGCAGTGAATTCCGATTTGATAATGGTCTTTCCAATCCATTCATTTGTTTCCAGCATTTCAATCTTCAAAAGAGGAACACAAATCATGACTGGGCCTCTCACAGGGATTAACATTATCATAGGAAACAAGCAGTGGAATTTACATTTCTTGTTACACTGAAAAAGTTTGCTGGGGTTGGAAGCGGAAGGAGAATGAGCAATCTATCTTTTGATAGAGTATGCCCCTGCCCAATTTAAAGAATTTCTTCTCCAAGTGGAAGAAAATATGTATGCCGGGGATGAAAGATTTTGGCCTGGAATTATAGTATAGTATAATAAACTAATCACTTTTGTGCATCTTAATGGAGATTTCAAAAATCAGTAAGATGAAAACCTATACATGCTGGAATATTTAGAACATCAGGTAATGACAATCATAGAGAAGGAACACATAGTTGCCTAATATGATATAGCCATAATGTGTAAAAAGACTGAGTGAAGCATCTGTCAGCTGAAAGCAGAAATTCTCCATTGAGTTAGTGTAAAAAAATCCCAGCCTCAAAGTGAAAACACTGAGAGGTGATCAAAAGTAAGGGACAGAATAGACAGAATAAAAATGTGGAACTAGGAGTGCTCAAGCCAGCCATCCTTTACCTTTTACGTTTAAAAAAAAAAGTTAAACCATAATATAAATGTAGATTCTTCTTGTCATGGACTTGTTAAGTTCTCAAAGCCATTGTAAGTGAAAGGAGGTAGACTGGGAAAGCATGTGACTCTTTGTTGCAAGCAGGCAATTTGGTTGATCTCACATTTCCCTGCATCTTCATCATCTCTGAAGTAGATGCTGTCAAGGGAGCTGCTAGAAGGATCAACATCGAAATAGTTATAGGGCCGAAGTAAAAAGCCCACCCCATTGCCAACTGTCACTGTAGTGGGAATGTCCTCAGCATGTGGCACATGTAAAAATCCAACTGAGATCCAGGCCACAAGATCCTGGGAAAAGAAAAATTAGCAAGAATTAGCAAGATTAATGATTAGCAAACCCCCCATTTGGCCATGACACTTTTCTGATAATATAGAATGCAGTTATATTTCATGGAGCTACATCCTTTGTAAATGATGTTCTTCTTGAAAACCGGCTGCATGTAAATGAAGCTCAATTCATATTGTTTGTTGAGATGGTCTGCATCCAGATTGTAATTCATTCATGCATCAGACATGCAAGTGCACTGTCAACAGAACAATATTGTAAGATTTTGTGTTATTTTTCTTCATTTCCTCTACTGTATATGTTAAGTCCTGATAGCGGTGGCGAATGAAGATCACACAGGGTATTCTCAACAGCTCTTTATTCCTCCTTCTGCTTGCTCTCAATAACAATGAGGCTCGCAGGCCTCCTTTCTTAAAGACTGGATCCCCGGCAAAAAGGCAACAACAGAGCGGCGTGCTTTCGCGCCTCGCGTGTGCGCACTACGCTGGCGCCACTCAGTCTGGTCCCGGGCAGCTTGCAGAAGCCCGGGACCTCAGCAACATCCCGAGCCTGCATTTGCAGGCTCAGGACACAACACCCCTTCCCCCTAGATAGAACTTCTTTTTCTGTACACATGTGCGACCTCTATATGGAATGTGGTATGTGTTTCCACTAAGCAAATGCATGGACTGTGGAATGTGGATGTGTTCTTACACCACACCCGTTTCCGTGCTATCATTTTGGGAATAAATGCAGCTTCAGTCCCAAGATAACACTGCCATTTGTTTATGGCCTTTATACTGGGTCTTCCCGGAATTTGACAGCAACTTCACAAACTCCCTAAGATGTTTTGGGGGGTATCTAACCCGTTGCAACCTTCTCGGACCTGGGGAGCACTCTTGGCTTCCTTGCTCCCCTCCCAAGTTGGGTATACCCACTCTTTGCTGCCCCATGTTTCCAGGTGACACTGGTTCTGTTGCCTGACCTGCTTGCTTGCCCACCGGGCTCGGCAGGCCAGGACTTTGCTCCATTTCTAACCCAGTTGACCTGCCCATCTGCTGGCTGGCTGGCCCCTCTAAGTCCAAACCAGCATCCCTTGTCGGAGTGGTATTTCCCTTTGGTGACTCCCTGGCTGGAGTAATTGTAGGTGTGTGGGCCATCTCCCTTTCCAATGAATTCCTGTGGGTAACACTTGCGGAAGCTTGGGATAGACCTTCCCCGGCTTCCTCAACAGTCAGTGACTGACGATATTGATCCCCATGATGCGCAATATTGTCCTCCTCCCCCCCCAGAGCAGAGTCAGGAGCGGCAGAAGCCGAGTCCAGTCTTGTACGCAGCTGATCTATATGCCGCCGAAGGACGCGGCCGTCATTCACAGACACCTCATAGGACAAAGGTCCAGAGACCTTGCAGACCACAGCTGGAATCCAAAGATGACCGGGCCCATAGTTCCGAGTCCAGACCGGAGCACCCACTTGCAAACACCTAGGTGCCCGTGGCTGCGATGCCTGAGATGCCACTCGATCAGGGTGCAGTCTGTCTAGCTTACTTATGAGCCTGCGGCCCCAATGGAGTTCAGCCGGGCTCTTACCCGTGGATGTGCAAGGTGTGGTGCGATGTGCAAGGAGAAAGTCTGCTAACCTGTGATGCCAGTTACCGTAAGTCAACTTCTTGAGGGCATCCTTGGTGATGCGCACCATACGCTCTGCCATTCCGTTTGTGGAGGGGTGGAAAGGAGCCGAAGTCGCATGGCAGATCAGGTTGGCTTGAAGAAAACCCTGGAACTCAGAAGAAGTGAATTGAGGACCGTTGTCAGAAATCAGAACATCTGGAAGGCCATGTGCACCAAAAATGCCTCTCAGCACCTGGATTGTCCTGGCAGTAGTAGTGGAAGAAACAGGAGCAACCTCTAGCCACTTGGAATGGCTATCAACAACAACCAAAAAGAATTGCCCCTGAAAGGGCCCAGCGTAATCTACGTGCACCCGGGACCATGGGGAATGAGTTTCTTCCCACCTATGAACTGGGGCCTGAGGCATTTCTGGCCGTGACTGCTGGCACAACTGACACCCGTGCACCTGAGCCTTGATAGCCTTATCCAGCCCAGGCCACCAAAGATGGCTGCGCGTAAGTGCTTTCATCCGGACAATACCAGGGTGTCCCTCGTGTAAAGAAACTAAGATTCTAGGCCTCAATGAAGCTGGGATAACTACCCTGCTACCCCATAATAGGCAACCCTTAAAAGTGGACAACTCGTGCTTCTTGAGCGAGAAGCTTTGGAACTCCGTACCTGGACTCCTGTCTGGCCACCCTGACAGCACCCATGACAGCACACGTGTAAGGGTGTGATCTGTGGCAGTTTCAGCAGCCACATCCCTGGCATTGAGGGGAGATTCAGGCAACTCCTGAATGGAGAGGATATTGATGGCAGGAGCAGGGTCTGCTTCTACCAGTTTTAGGGGTAGTCTGCTTAGGCCATCAGCGTGGCCCATTTCCTTACCTGGTTTGTGAACTAAAGTATAATCATATGCTGACAGGAATATGGACCACCTCAGCATTCTAGGAGATATGATATGAGGAGTTTTTTTAGTTGTTGTAAACAAACCCAGCAAAGGTTTATGGTCAGTATAGACCGTGAAATGGCGGCCATATAAGAAGTCATGAATTTTCTTAATTCCAGCCACCATGGCCAGTGCTTCTCCGTCAGAGTCCTAGAGTAATATGCCACAGGAACCTGTGTACCATCAGCTCTCAAGTGGCTAAGTACAGCTCCCACCCCATAAGGAGATGCATCACAGGCAATACAGACAGGCAATTGCTCATTGAAATGTGCAAGCACGGCATTAGACGTGAGCAAAGCCTTGACCTCATTGAAACTTCTTTCATGGACTTTAGTCCACTGCCAATATGCCTGCTTGTCTAAGAGCCTATGTAATAGTTCTGCTACTGCAGCCTTATGCGGAAGAAATGCATTGTAAAAGTTCAATAGGCCCAAGAAAGCTTGCAGCTCACTTTTAGACTTGGGGCTTGGGGTCTGCTGTATAGCTTGCAACTTAGATTCAGCAGGGTGAATGCCTTGAGCATCTATCCTGAATCCTAGGAAGTCAGTAGAATTGACTCCAATCTTACACTTGTCCTTCTTCAACTTAAGGCCTGCTCTTTGAAAATGGAGCAAAACAGCCCTCAACTGTTCTGCTAAGTTTTGTGACGACACCCCAGCAATAAGGACATCATCAAAGTAGGGGCAGACTCCAGGAATACCCCTAAGTGTGCTCTCCATGACACTTTGGAATATACCAGGGGCTACATTTACCCCAAATTGCAGTCTCTTGACCTTAAATGCACCCCTATGCGTTACAATGGTTTGTGCTTCAGCAGCAGCTTCATCCACAGGCAATTGTTCGTATGCCTGTGGCAGATCTAAGTTTGCAAAAACTCGTCTCCCTTTGAGGGGGGCCAAAATATGGCTGACTACTGGTACTGGATACGTGTGCTGTTGCAGCGCCTTGTTTAGTGTGCATTTGTAATCTGCACAAATACGTATGTCCCCATTAGCCTTTAGAGGCGTTACTATGGGGGTTTCCCATGGACTTGAATCTATAGGTTCTAAAATGCCTTGCTGGAGCAATTTATCCAACTCAGCATCAATCTTGCCCTTGAGAGCGAAGGGCACCCTCCTAGTCTTAACTCTGATGGGTGTGATTGTTGAGTCTAATCTTAACGAAACTGGAGGCCCCCTGTATAACCCAAGCTTTGGACTAAACACATCTGCAAACTCCTCGCAGACTTCTGCTAGGCCCAGCGTTTGCAATTGGTGCAGTCCAGTAACCTGGATCCCCAAGGCCTCAAACCAATTGAGTCCTATCAGACTCGTGCGTTCACCCCCAACAACCAACACATCTAACGGGCCTTCAAACTCCTTATATTGTACCTTCAGGGTGGCCTCCCCCTTAATGCACACCTTGGAATTTTGGAAATCTGTTAATATTATATTGGATGGCCTGAGTTTGGTTTGCACCCCACTGCTGTTGCAAACCTTTCTAAATGTGTTAAGAGAAATAATGGAAAGAGCGGACCCAGTGTCCAACTCCATAGATAAAGGGACCCCTTGCAATTTAATCTTAAGTGACAATTTTTTCTTTAGGGGTTTGTGTGTGCCTGTCCTACAAATACTCCTGCGCGATGCACAGAAGCCCACCCTATTTTGGCTGGGGACCCTGGTACCTTTCAGACGCAATTCTTCTTGGGGTTGTACCTTCTGGTGACCCAAACAGATGGCTGCTATGTGGCCTTGCTTGCCACATGCTCTGCAGATGGCGGAATGGAACCTGCAGTCTGCTCTCTTATGGCGTCCTCCACACCCGAAGCATTTGGGCGCTGCTGGAACCTTTTCTTTTCCTTCCTTCTGCCTTCTTTCTGCCGTCTGGTAAAGCTGATCCACCTCTTCTTCAGGGTCTTCTTCCGATTCTTCTTGGACGCCCTCATGGTGAATGGTGGCTGTCTCCGGATTGCCTCTGACTGGCCGCATGCTCTTGACTGCTCCACTTGCTGCTTCCTCAACCGTTACTTCTCTCAGAGCATCTTGAAATGAAATATCTTCTTTTGCAAAGATCTTTTGCTGCAAGTCTCTGTTTCTTAACCCACATACAAAACGATCCCTCAGCCATTCTTCCAAATCTTTGAACTGACACGGCCTTGCTGCTCATCTCAAGGCTGCAATGAACTCCTTAGCTGATTCGCCTGCCCTCTGGTCCCTTTGCTCAAATGTGTGTCTCCACGCAGTAACAGACAACTTGGGTTGGAAATGTTCTTTCAATAGCTTCTTTAAATCTGTGTACGTTACAGACTCTAGAGAGGCAGGGGCTACCAGATTTTCTACAATTTCAAACGCGTCCTGTCCACAAACACACAACAGGGTTGCAGCTTTCAAGCCGTCTTCTCTGATCTGATTTACCCTGAAGTAATTCTCTACTCTTGCAACATAAGACTCCCATCTCTCTGGGTGTGAAATATCGAATTCAGCTAAACGACCTCTCTTCGCCATCCTTGCTTCCTTGGGAAGGGGTCTATCAGCCAAAGCTTACCTCCAGCAATGCTGTACTGGCAGGTTAGAATGCTGAGTTTAACGCCATCTTCCCTTCTTCAGGACTCCTTGGGTAAGTTACAGCTGTTCTTCTTTGAAGCCTTGTAATCATCCCACCTTCGTCGCCAGTGTTAAGTCCTGATAGTGGTGGCGAATGAAGATCACACAGGGTATTCTCAACAGCTCTTTATTCCTCCTTCTGCTTGCTCTCAATAACAATGAGGCTCGCAGGCCTCCTTTCTTAAAGACCGGATCCCCGGGCAAAAAGGCAACAACGGAGCGGCGCGCTTTCGCGCCTTGCGCGTGCACGCTACACTGGCACCACTCAGTCTGGTCCCGGGCAGCTTGCAGAAGCCCGGGACCTCAGCAACGTCCCGAGCCTGCGTTTGCAGGCTCAGGACACCACAGTATACATCTTAAAATTATTTGATTCCTTTCTTGATTACTTGCATTACTTTTCCATCTATTTAGCTCAACTTTTGGTTCTCATTTGCAAATTGTGCAAATTTCAATTTTTTTAAAAGAAGTTTTTTGTCTTGAATGGCTTTTCTGATCACACAGAACTCTCTCTCTCTCTCTCTCTCTCTCTCTCTCTCTCTCTCTCTCTCTCTCTCTCTCTCTCTCTGTGTGTGTGTGTGTGTGTGTGAAAAGCTGCAGGATGGTCAGTGTAGAATCACCCCTTTGCCTACAGAGGGGACAAGGCTTAGCCTTAGATTGTGACATTGTGCCTGCCATCTTCCAAATTTGGCTGAGCTTTGAAGATGTTCCTAGGTCTCACATTAAGCAAATTCTTCAGTGGAGTACCACCTTTCCTAGTCTGGGATATATCTACTAGCTGGACAACTGTTATTACAGTTTTGAATAACCTCAAAGCATTCTGAAGGAATGTAACCAATTTTCCTTTTGAATTTATTCTTTAATTTTCCTTTTCTAGTCAAATGAGCTTTTCTGCATACATCAATACCTCTCCCTCTCCCTCTCCCTCCCTCCCTCCCTCCCTCCCTCTCTCTCTCTCTCTCTCCATATCTTATAATGTTGCTTTCATCTGAATCCTGATCCATATTTGTGGCAGCTTTAGGATAACCCTGGCTTTTCCAATGCTAAAATAGGGGCTGTTTCTTAGTCTGACCCATATGTTTTGATCATCTTTCAACTACCTCTCAAGACTCTCTTCTCTTGAAAATTTGTTAGTGCTGATGTATAGCAGACTTCTTCTTGTTCATGTTTCAGCTCCTCCTCCATGTAAAGCAAGGCTGGGTCATCTCAGTACTTACCTCATTGACTATGGTCTCATTGTCTATGAAGTTTGCAAAGGTCACCAGGGGATCCCATGGATCATTCTGGTTATAGATGCAGGTGCTTGTCAATTCTTCCTCTTTTTGCTTAGTGACAGACAACTTGTACCTAAAGTGGACAGAAAATAGGGAAAATGAGAAAGAAAATGGGAGAAGAAAAAACACCAAGGTTTTATTGTGTTCCTGAGCAGTGCAAACTACTTCTCTAATTTCTTTAATTCTTTTAAAAGTATAATACAATGATGAGTCTATGACCAGATGATTCTGGTTATAGATTTTGTTAATTCAATTGTATTGCTTTTTAAAGTTTTAAGTTTTTAAAAATATATTTGGATTGTTTTTCTTTAGTTTTTAAATTGTTAAGCTATCAGAGTCATGCAGCTGATCAATATACATCAGACAAATGAATAACTGCAGAACCTTTTCTCCTGGCATCTTCCTTTAATTTAAACAAAATGCTATTTATCTAAAAGACAAACATAAGATGATTATAGGGACCTACCTGCCCCAGCTGATGGCCTTCTCCATGGAGCTACTTTGTGGTAAGTGCTTGCCTGCAAAGCTGATGATCTGGATGCGATAGCTCTGTTTGTGGCCCCACTGGTTTTCATTGTTAGAACTGAAAAGCAGGTACCGTGGGATTTTACCATCAAGTGGGAAAGCAGCTTTTTCTTCCGTATCCAGGACTTGCTGGGTGAGGATTGGTCGCTGGATTGTGTGCTCTGTGCTCCAAGGGGCCTGCACAGATTCATAGGCCATGTCAAGGTCCACCAAAGAGTTCTTGACTCCTAACAATCAAAAAGAATAAGAGAAACACTTCCTGTTTGGACTCCTGCCTAAGGATACACCTACTTAGAAACAATGGATTAAACACCAAAGTCAGTTTGAGACTGTGGACAGAATGGCTTATGTTATATTTGGGGGAGTTTCTCACAGATTCATCATTCAATTATTATTTTTCAGCATCTGTGGCTCAACTATACATTAGGAACAATAGAAGCCTATTCAGAGAATTGTTATAATATCTTACATTACATTATAGATCTCCTTCTTCCTTGCAAACAAAAGTCAATCAATACAATCTTTGTCACAGGCACCAGTTCTATTTGGAAGATAACATGAGAGATCTTTTCAGAGGCTGCTTTGAAATTCCCTTCCCCCAATGAAGATAAAACTGAGATTTATTGGGGTTTTTTGTGGTCTAACATAATAAAATATTATATGTGAAATAATTATTTGTATTGTACAATCTTTTTGTTCTTATTTTCATAATAACTCCCATATGATATAGATTGACTTCAGTTGGTGGGATCCAGGTGAGGAAAATAAATTATATCAGTGATACAAAATGCTTCCTGAGTAACACGGCAGGATATGTTGTTATATTTATTATTCCATGGCTGGTTACATATGTACAAATGTGTTTAAATTGCCATAGGTTCTAACAACTTGAAGTATAATAATAAACAGGATTTTGGTTTGGTTCATATTTTAAGGAAATATATTATTTACCATAATCCAAAATCATACAAAAAGTGTGTTACCAGGAAAAGTGCATACAGTATTATGCTTATTAATAAAAAGCAAGATATAAAAGTGCACTCACTTGGAGAAAATGGCTTGCAAAAATCTGCACAATAAAACTGTATTCACATGGTTTATTAGCAGGATGGTCACTGTAATGTATTGAGTTAAAATCTGAGAATTGAGATGCTGAGAACTTTGAAAAACGGTTAGCAGGCCACATGGCCAACAAGCCAGACTTTCTGTCTGCAGATTACTTATTATGCATTTAAGCGGGAGAATACTGTGTTCCTATTGGCTGCCACCTTTAGACTGAGTTTTAAGTATGGGTGGAGCATTGGTTGTTAGTTTCTGTTTTGATTTTAAAAATAAAGAAAGTTGTTCTTCACCTACTGCCTCTTCAATGCCGCATCGAACAGAAAACAACACTGGCGACGAAGGTGGGATCATGCTGCCTCACCACAAAGAGCTGAGTCATTATGGGGGTTAGGCCTAGCAGATGCTTGGTCGGAACAGTGTTCCCCCCCTCACTCTATCCTACCAGTATGGAAACGCTGGAGGAGAGTGCTTCCAAAGATCCGCCCTGGAAGTCCCATGGAAGTCTGCACAGCACGAGGCATTGAGAGGCCCGCGAAAAACTCACCATGGCTAAGATCGGAAAACTCTCCAAATTCGACGTCGCTCATCCAGAGAGGTGGAGCTCCTACATCGTGATAGTTGAAAACTACCTGCAGGTTAACCAAGTGTGAGACGATGGTTTGAAGGCTGCGACACTGCTGTGTGTGTGCGGTCAGGCGACATTTGAAATCGCCAAGAACTTGGTTGCAGCATCTCCATTCAAGTCCATTGTGTACTCAGAACTTAAGAAAATGCTCAAAGAACACTTTGAGCCCAAGCTATCGGTCATAGCCTGGTGGCACGCTTTCAAACAGCAAGACCAAGATCCCGGCGAGTCTGCCACCGACTTCATAGCCGCTCTTTATCAAGCGGCCCGACCTTGCGAATTCAAAGACCTCGAAGAAAGACTGAAGGACCGTTTAGTTTTTGTGGTTTAAGGAGTTGGGAGCTTCAACTCCTTAAAGATATTCGCGAAAGAGACTATCTCTTTTCAAGATGCATTGCGAGAGATCATGGCCGAAGAAGCAGCTGGAGAAGCCATCAAGGCCTTATGGCTCTCCAAGAGCTCTCTTTGCATGGCCATCCACCAAGAGGACACCGAGAGAGTTGGAGACTCCGAATCGGACCACGAAGTTGATCAGTTACAGCAACCTCCTGAAAGAAGGCCCCAACGACCAACCAACAAGACAATTCCCTTCTCTCGATGTGTCGGGTGTGGAGGCCGACACAAACGGGCGGAATGCCGATTCTGCACAGCAACCTGCCGGGTGTGTGGCAAGCAAGGCCACATCGCCGCTGTTTGTAGGGATTGCAGGAAAGAACACTCATCAGAAGAGTTGCCTCGGAAAGGTACAGGGGTTCCCGGACAAAACAGGGTAGGCTATTGCGCTAGTAGAAGGAACGTGTTTAGGACAGGTGCCCATCGCCCACTCAAGGAGAAGTTGCATCTCAGAGTCAAGTTGCAAGGGGTTCCTTGTGACATGGAGTTGGACATGGGGTCAGCTTTATCAATAATTTCCCAGCAAATTTGTAGTCATAGCGGCAAGCGAGTTAAACTCAGGCCATCGAACCTCGTTCTAACCTATTTCCAAAACTCCCGTGTAACAGTCAAGGGAGAGGCCACACTTGGGGTGCAGTTCAGGAATTTTGAGGGTCCCCTGGAAGTCATAGTAGTTGAGGGCAACCGCACTAGCCTCATCGGACTTGATTGGTTTGATGCATTGGGAATTCAAGTGAATGGGTTAAATAGCTTGCAGACGTCGAGCCTCTTGGCGGTTTGTAAGGAGTTTGCTGATGTTTTCAGCCCAGAGTTAGGAGAGTACAAAGGCCCCCCAATCGCTCTCCGACTTGACTCTACAATAGCACCAATAAGGATAAAGCCTCGTCGGGTGCCTTTCGCCCTCAAGCAAAGAATCAATGCAGAGTTGGATAAGCTGTTGATACAAGGCATTTTAGAGCTGGTGGATAGCAGTCCATGGGAAACTCCCATAGTTACGCCACTTAAGGCCAATGGTGAGGTTTGCATTTGTGCCAACTATAAATGTACGCTAAATAAAGCCCTCCAGCAGCACTCGTACCCGGTGCCTGTAGTCAGCCACATTTTGGCATCTCTACAGTGAGGTCGCATTTTCACCAAATTAGATTTGGCCCAGGCCTACCAGCAGTTGCCGGTGGACGATGCCACAGCTGAGGCCCAGACTATAGTAGCCCACAGGGGAGCTTTCAAAGTGCAGCGGTTACAGTTCGGGGTTAGTATAGCCCCGGGCATTTTTCAGAGCATAATGGAGCGCACGCTCCGAAACATTCCAGGTGTGTGCCCGTATTTTGATGATGTCCTCATAGCCGGGGAATCAGTCGAAATCCTAACTGACAGACTCAGGGCAGTCTTGCAGCATTTCCGCGAAACGGGACTGAAGCTAAAGCAAGAAAAATGTAAAATTGGGGTTACTTCTATAGAGTTCCTCAGTTTTTCTATAGATGCCGAAGGCATTCATCCTGCTGAATCCAAGCTCAAAGCAATTCAGCAGGCACCCAGTCCCAAGACAAAAGAAAAACTTCAGGCCTTTTTGGGACTCTTTAATTTTTATCACGCCTTCCTTCCCCACAAAGCCGCAGTGGCAGAGCCGTTACACTGGCTCTTGGACAAGAATGCTCAGTGGAAGTGGACGAGCATCCATGAGTGGAGTTTTGCAGCAGTTAAATCACTGTTGTCATCAAATGCAGTGTTGACCCATTTTAATGAGCAGCTGCCAATTAGCATTGCGTGTGATGCATCCCCGTACGGTGTACGGGATCGAAGCTGTGTTAAGCCTCTTAAGGCTGACGGGACACAAGTTCCCATAGCCTATTATTCTAGAACCCTCTCTTCAGCGGAACACAATTACGCACAAATTGATAGGGAGGCATTGACCATCGTGGCGGGTATAAAAATGTTCCATGACTATTTGTATGGCTGCCATTTCACAGTCTTCACAGACCATAAGCCACTTCTGGAGTTGTTCACTATGAACAAGCAAACACCCTAGATTATTTCTCCTAGGATGTTGAGGTGGTCAATATTCCTGTCCGCTTATAGTTATTGTCTGATTCATAAACCAGGCAAAGAAATGGGCCATGCAGACGGCCTTAGTAGGTTACCCCTACCACACTTAGAGCCGGACCCCGCTCCAGCTAACCACATCCTGGCTATCCAGGATTTGCCGGAGTCTCCCCTTAACACAGGGGATGTAGCTGCTGAGACAGCTTCAGACAACACGCTGAGTCGTGTGTTGAACTGTGTGCTCAAAGGATGGCCGTAAACGTGCCCAGGGCCTAACTTTCAGAGTTTTTGGAGAAGGAAGAACAAGTTATCCGCTCATAAGGGTTGCATTTTGTGGGGCAGTCGGGTCGTAATCCCGACATCACTGATGGCTGGAATCCTTGAATCTCTGCATGAGGGACATCCAGGAATAGTTCGGATGAAGGCACTCACGCAAAGCTACCTTTGGTGGCCTGGGCTCGATAAAGATATTGAGGCCCAGGTCCAAAGCTGCATTATTTGCCAGCAGTCAAGGTCAGAAATGCCACATGCCCTGGTCCACAGATGGCTAATATGATTAGGCACGCCATCTCGGCTCCTTTTCACCTGGCCTCTAACGGCCAAGCGGAACACATGGTCAGAAAGACCAAGGAATCCTTGAAGAGGATTGCAACTGGTAACTGGCACCATAGGCTGGCAGATTTCTTACTCTGCCAACACACAACACTCTGCACTTCTACGGGAAGAAGCCCAGCAGAATTAAGATGGGGGCAGTGCTTGATCACAAAGCTGGATCACTTACATCCAGACAGGGTTGCTTCACAAGCATAGCAGCAAAAGGCCCCAAGGCACTTGCAAGTTGGCAACCCGGTGTGGGCACGAAACTATGGGCAAGGAGCACTGTGGGTGGTAGCTGTGGTTGATAAGATGTCAGGGCTGCTCTCATATGAAGTGGTCCTGGAAGACGGTCATGTGCTTCGCAGGCACATTGACCAGCTGCGACGGAAGCTAGCAACCCAGCTGTTAGCTCATGACTCTGTTCAGGGGGAGGGGGAATACGATTGTGATCATGCATCCGAGTCCCCAAGCGAGGGCGAGACTTTTCGATTGCCGAACGGGGGGTTTGCAAACAGTGAGTCTGCCCCTAACTCAGGCACTTTGGCTACGGGACAATGCTGTCAATCGGCTCCACATGTTGGTCCGATGGGCTCTACTCCACTGCGGGACACTGGCTCAGGTCTACCAGGACAGACCAGCCACAGAGAGATGGACCCAAGCTCGGGTCTACCTGGTCAGACTGGCCTCCAAGAATCGGCTCTACCCGTGACGAACGGACACACAACCCTGGTCTACCAAGCTTGGCAGGCGAGCTTCTAGACCGGGAGCTAACGGCAGCTCTGAGACATTCAGAGCGGGCAAAAGGGCCACCGAAGTACTTAAATGACTACATAAGATTTCTGTCATTGTAAAATTGAATGCTTATGTATTTTTGCCATTGGAACAGTGTAATATTTATGCACAAAGATATGCCATTTTGCCATTGGAACAATTGTAATTTTTTTGCACAAACAGAAAAAGGTTTGGTAAGTGTAAATGATCTAGAGGGAAGGGGTATAATGTATTGAGTTAAAATCTGAGAATTGAGATGCTGAGAACTGTGAAAAACAGTTAGCAGGCTACATAGCCAACAAGCCAGACTTTCTGTTTGCAGATTACTTATTATGCATTTCAGCGGGAGAATATTGTGTTCCTATTGGCTGCCGCTTTTAGGCTGAGTTTATAAGTATGGGTGGAGCATTGATTGTTAGTTTCTGTTTTGACTTTAAAAATAAAGAGAGTTGTTCTTCACCTACTGCCTCTTCAATGCTGCATCGAACAGAAAACTTAACAGTCACAATTTTGAACATTTTGTTTTGAAAACTACAAACTTACACAAATGGATTGCAATGAGTTCAAGTATTGAAAAATGCAAAATTAAGCAAAATGAAATTTATTGTCCTTGATTTAAAAGAGAACACTAGCCAGGCTTTGCCAGGAAACTTTTGCCAGTTTATAGTTAATCATACATAGAGATCTCTGGAATTGATCAGTGTTATTTTCTGCACAGAGTGAGAAAGAGATGAGATGTACCTTCCCAAGTACATTCTACTCAAGGGAAAAGGTAAAACTTTCTCAGATTTAAAGAATAATCTGCATATTAGTTCTGCCTCTTCTTTCAAGAAGGGAACTATAGTTGAAATGCAGCTTTTGGAGAGAAAAGACTTTCCTGTTTACAGGATGAAACCAATTATGCTAATTATGCACTATCTTCTGCACTATCTTCTCTTCATGGAATCCAGTTGTTAAAATTAGCTCTCTGTTGCTTATCTAAAGTTCACATATTTTGCTGGCCCAGAGCAACTCCTTAGGACTGAATGACAAAAGCCATTGAATACCAAATCCATTGCAGCTTCTTGGCACATGCATGCGGAAGGACATCCAAACGTAGAACGTGGGAGAAAATTCATGTGGTGATGGTGGTGGAAGCATTTGTCATACATACAGGGATGCACAATTGTTTTCAGGCTCAGGACCATGCTGGGCTTTATCTTCTGGAGCCTTCACTCCAAAGAAATATGCAGAACCAAGACAAAAGAAACTTGACACAAATTAAACTTGACTTCATTGCATTTTCATTTAAATATAAACATAATTTACAGAAGATTAGAGTACAAGCAGTTAATATTATTACATCCCAAGCACTGAATAATGCATCATTTCTTCACAATAAACATTTACAACTTCTGAGGCCATAATTAAGGCTTTCAGACAAAGACATCTGGCCCTGCAGCTGAGGTATAAAAACAATTGCTGTAGAAAGAAATCCACATATTTGATAATCTTCTGGAGTCTTATCTGCTTTTATGACAAAGGCATATCCACAGGCCCCAGATTCACAAACTGTTACTCTCTCTTGCCTAATTCTTAGCATATCAACATTCCAGGTGTCAATATTCAAAGTAAAGATGATATCACCTTATTACAGATAATCCTCAACTTAAAACACAATTGAGCCCAACATTTCTGTTGCCAAGCAAGACAGTTGTTAAGTGAGTTTTGCCCCATTTTATAACTTTTCTTGCCACAGTTGTTAATTGAATCACTGCAGTTGTTAAGTTAGCAATTTGGTTGTTAAGTGAATCTGACTTCACCATTGACTTTGCTTGATAGAAGGTCGTAAAAGGTGATCATGTGACCCTGGGACACTGCAACCCTCATAAATATGAGTCAGTTGCCAAGCATCTGAACTTTGATCACATGACCATTGGGATTCTGCAACAGTCGTTAAGTGTGAAAAACATTCATAAATCACTTGTTTCAGTGCCGTTGTAATTTCAAATAGTCCCTAAAGAAGAAATGGGATATACAGGTAGTCTGTTGTAAGTCGAGGACTACCTGTATTTCACTCTTTCAACTGCAGTCTCTCATAACTTTCTTTGTTCAGGAGCTTAAGATAATATGCATAGAGCCTTTTCCTCCATTTCCCTTTGTTCCTTCCCCCCCCCCCGCCCAAAATAGTCCTCATAGTTTAGGGTGAACTTAGCTTAAGCTTATCCACTTCCAGTTCAACTGATTAACCACTAAACCACACTAGTTCCATGAATGAAAATAATTTGAATTTCTAAATCATACATGATTAGTTATTTCTAGCCTCCATCTACTCACACTAAAACACAGTCATGTATAAGCACACACAGTCTATGTTTGCATTTTAACCCTAAAGTTTAAATATTTATAATGTATTTTTACACACACGTATGCATCTCTCTCTCTCTCTCTCTCTCTCTCTCTCTCTCTCTCTCTCTCTCTCTCTCTCTCTCTCTCTCTCTCTCTCTCTCTCTCTCTCTCTCATCATTTATCTATAGTATCTTCTGTGTGCAAAGTCACAGAAAGCTCAGGATTTATTTGAAGTTCCAAACAAGCCAACCTAGACCTGTAGCAGGAGAAGGCTGACCAAATCACTAGCCCTTATATAACTCTAGTAAGTGTTAATAGAATGGCAGTTTGTGGGAATTAGGGAAATATAAGAACCTACCTTCTACATCCAAGTCAACTTTGTAATTTATCAGATGGTTGTGCATGGTTCCAAGTGTGTACTCCCCAACCTTGTTTCCATACTTAGTCCCACCGTCCATAAAAAATGAAGAGCTGATGTATCCTGTAGCATGGACCTTGACTTCTATGGCACCATTTTGATAGAATACAAAATCCCATACATAATCATAGTTAATGAGGGTAGAAACAGTCCTTAAGACCAAAGCATATTTGGGTAACCCCTCATAGTAAAAAGAGCCTAAATTAGAAAAATGGCGACGCAGAGGGACACCCATGTCATGTTCAAAGATGCAGAAGGAGTTCTTGTTTAGTTTGGGAGTGTCAGAGTCTATTAGATAATGCCGATTCACGTAGGTGGCCATGTAGGGGCAGTCCACACCCTGGACTAGTTCATAAGAAAACTTTCCAATGCCAAGGCTACCATCCATGTATCTGGTCACCATTCCTCCAGGACAATTGGAACCATAAATGGCAAGAGCTTCTTGCAGACTCAACTCATAGACAATCCTCTTATCATTAAATCTGATATTGAAAAGACGTGGCCCTGTGTTCACATTCATCCCAAAGGTAAATTTCCATAGCTGATAGGTAACATGGTTGCCAGTTACAGCGTAGCGCTTTCCTTGGGTCTCAAACTGAAATGGGCCTAGAGGAGCTGCGGGTTCAAATCGCTTCCTGGAAGCATATTCCATCTGCAGCTGACTACTCTTTATTCTTGCCTCCTTCACCTGTCCATTCTTGAACTCTTTTTCCAGATGGGCCATATCCTGAAAATAGTGTCCATTATAGAATACTTTTTTCAGCTTCCATTCAGAGATGTTCAGACTGCTGTGATCCACCAGCATCTCCAAGCCAATAGGATGAATGTAATATCCACTGCCAATCACATTCTGAAAGAGGACAAACCAGGTGGCTCTTTCACCAGATACAAATCCTCTAGGAGCTGTGGTTAGAGTAGCTAAATCAGACCTCTCATAATTGCAGCATATTTTGAGGAAGTTGGAGGTGTTGAAGAGCTTATGGAAAATGAACAAATCAATATCTTTATATTCTCTCTCAGTCACCGGTCTGCTGTGATATGGAACCTTCTTGCCAAATTTCCGCATTGTAATGTCTCGATGGTACATTGGATTTGGAAGTGGACCTACTACAAATTCTGTAATGTTTGGATCTGACTGACTTCCAAAGTATACCACGGCCAATGCCTGCCGGGGTAGCTGTTCCCTTCCACGATCAAGAAAGCCCAGAACTTTGGCTTTAGGCGGGAAGTACACATCCATATAGTAAATGCAATTATCTGATGGTTTTGCATGAAATGCATCTTCCAGGTACACCCCGAGATTCTTCCTGAGATACTTCACCACCTGAGTCATTTCATCAGCTGTCAGATCAGCAAAGACTTCACTTTGTTCTCTGTTGGGCCTCTCAGAAGAAATTGGTAGTTCAGAGTAGACACAGCTGGTGACTTTTTTTCCCTTCATTGTCAGCAAAACACAGACTAGAGCAAAAACTGTAGCCAGAGCTAGCACCAAAACAACAACTAGCACTTTCATGTTCATGTCAGCACAGTAAAGGAAGCAGTGATAGCACACAGCTTGTCTGTGCTTTTCTTACAGGAAAGTGTCTGGATGGGTGGATGGGAGGAAGAAAAATTATTGCTCCATTCAGAGTAAGAGGAGGGACCTGAGCTAAGAATGCCTGTGGGGGCTTTACAAGGGACCATAAAAAGGCAGATTTTGATTTGGTTTCTTTTTCTCTCCCCCCCTTCCCTTCCTCCCACTGTTTCTTCTGTATCTGCGTTGATACTAACCTTATAAGCTGTTCTGGACCAAGGGTGCTGGAGAACAAACTGGGCTTGGGTCCAGAAAGGTTAAAATGAAGATAAGTTAGTGCACAGAAGCTTCCCAAGAGCACTGGGAATGTCCCACTAACTGGGAAGAAGGTTGGCAGAGCCAATTCACATTTAAATATCCAGTCAGACTATTCTAAGCATATTGTGTTCCCATTATTTCCTTGCTTATTCCCAGGAATACAAATCTAATTCTGCCAGTGATCATCTAGTTGCCCTCTATTTATAATCTAGCTGTGCTAGTGTGTTAGAGCTTTTGATTGTGAGACTTAAAAAGTTGATTTGAATAAGACGCTGTGAATTTGAATATAAAATAAGGTATTTTGGCCGGGGGAGCTAAGACATCTAGCCTAGGAATATTTTGACTTGTAGTCCAACTACTAAAATTCATATGTCTATAAGCAGGCATATTATTATTAAATAGGAAATAATTAATATTAATATTCCACATGGCTACAAATATGTTTAGAAGAATAAGAAATTGATATTGCTTATAAGCAATATTAAAATCAGAGTAAGTCTCATGTCAATAATCAGGGTGGTTTAGGCAGACTTTACACTAACCTTTTAAAATTTGTCTTTAAAACCCAGATAAGTTTTGGTGTGGATGGGGTGGCTCCAGGCCTGGTAAGCATTTTGGAGGGGCATGTCAATAATCACAGACTTGAAAGCTAATGTGTTTCATGGTTATATTTTCTCAAGTCTAACTACCTAGCACAAGGATTTGTCATCACAAAATGACTATTTGCTAGGCATTTAAACCTCTTCTTTTAGATTGCTTTTTCTTAGGCTGTATCAGTGCAAAACGTAGCAACATTCAACTCCTATTTCTGAATTCTCGATCTCTGAAATGTTATTTTGAAAAGTACAGAATTTGGATCCTGAAATTCAACAAAAATAAACCCTAGAAGCGATGGCTTTGCAGGTCTAATTGCAAGTATTTATATTCTACTAGAAAAAAAACGAAGTTTTACACACCAATGATACATGTCCCTCTGCCTGAAAGGAAATCAAGGTCCTGAGACTCCATGTTGGTCGCTTGCAAGAAATTCCCTGAAGGTGGAGCTTGTTAGTGCATCTAATAAAAGTTGCGCTACATGGACTCTACCTGAATTCGATGACTTGGCAAATAGGCAAATGGCCTGAGGAAAACAGCAAACCAAAGCAGCAATGCAATTTCGAGGATGTGGCCTGGATGTTGAAGACCAGTGAGTGAGCTAGACCAGAAACCAGTCACAAGGTGAAACTTGCATAGCAGGTAGTGAAATCTACCTAGCCAAACAACAACCAGTTAAGAGCACAGGCGAGGTGAAAAATAAAGCATGGGGCTATTTTAAAAAGGGTCTAGATAGGAGCCTAATTGAAAGTCATATAATACCTGGATCTTGAGTCATCTGCTCAGGTTTCTTGGTGAGTATGTGAGAGCCAAGGAGTGTATGTGTGTGTGTGTATGTATGTGCGTGCGTGCGTGTGTGTGTTTAAAGCACAATCTTGCTACATTATAATAGAAAAAAAATTAGGGGATTAACAGAACATTATTTGTGTGCTGTCTCATCAGTTAGTGAGAACTATTTGACTGTTCCCAATCTTACAAATCAAGTAGCTTAAGGTTGCAGAGTGAAAAATCCCAGAATGTGAGAGTGGTAGAAAATGGGCCACAGATATATTAGAAATGGATATGTTGACTGCTATACCCAGGACTTATTAGATACGGCTTCACATCCACATAGACAATAAATCAAACTACTTGAAAAAGCTTCAATAAGTTGTTCCTATTACCTCAGGTTGCAAAGTTGCAAATTCTTTCTGCTTTGATGGAAAATATATATTCATATATTTATTTCCCATATATCTCCACCCATATATAGAGGTAAATTCCATCTTTTAACAAAAATATAGCAAAGAATGATAACTTAAATGTATGAAGACTTTACAATGGCCACCAAAGGTTAGGGGAAGATTTAGAGTTGCCCATTCTCTAATTCAAAGACAAAAATATGAAGTGTTTAAAAAAGGACTATTCTGGAAGGATCATCTAAGTTTCCATCTATCACAGCCAGCTGGAACACAAAGCTAATCTTTCTCCTAGGTTTGGACAACAGTCACTAAGTATACGGATACAGAACTCTAGGATTAGTCCTAAGTATGTTTACAATTGGGGTATAATTCTAATCTGAAGTTAGTTACCAGTTTTGGAAAACCAGTTTAAATGTCCCAGCGGTTTGTTCTAGGTAGCAGTTCGTAGTTTGAAAAACTGCAATCATGAGTTAGCTTTATTATATGTGCAAAAGATGACATAACACATAATTTATTCATAAATCCTGGTTCATTGATTTTTATTGCCACATAGAAGCTTCCAAGCAATCCCAAGATACAAAACAATAGCAGCTAAACAGGCAGAAAAAAAGTTAGAAATTGGCAAAACAACTAGTATGAGCATCTGGAAGACTAACTGTAGGTTAACAAACCACATCTTAGCATAATGTGTGTTTATTAAAATAAACATTTCTTATAGATTTCTTAACAATGTATCAACAGTGACACCGTGGTCTATCTAGATGCAGTATATTTATCATCATCTGTACTAACTGAAGAACATGCTTGTATCTATGGATAATAGTCAGAGCAACAATAATTATGAATTCTGATAAAGAATCCTGGTCAACTTAATTTCATGACATTTTTAATTTTTTTAATCAGATTCCTAGAGCAAGTGTAGAGAATAAAATATAATGTACTTGTAAATACTATTAAGAAAATCAAAAGTCTTTCCTTTTCTTGGTACTTTTTTCACTTATTATTATTTTTTCTTAATTTTCTCTTTTGAAATTTGTATTTTTATTCTTTTAAAAATTCTCTTTTATTCACACACTCACATATAAAAGTCTACACCCATCTTAAAATACTAGGTTTTTGAGATGTAAAAAAAAAATAAATCAGACCAAGATAAATCACTTCAGCTTCTTTTCTCCCTTTGATATAACACATAAGCTGTACAATTCAATTGAAAAACAAACTAAAATTGTTTAGGAGAAAAATAATAATAAAAAACTTACCACAACATGGTTGCATCTTTATTGAAGCACCTTTAGATTTTATGCCAAATCTGTGAAGGGAGGAGCCCATCAGCATGGCACATCCTGTTCTGGAAATCTTTGCCCACTCTTCCTTGGAAAAGCGCTCCAAGAGAGCACCTCCTGTGCACAGCCCCTCTTCAGATCATCTGTCAGGTTTTCAATTTGATTCAAGTTTCATTCCAAAGTTTCATTCCAAAACTTTGGTTTTCTTCTACTGAAGCCATTCTTTTGTTATGCTAAAGCCTAAGGGTTTTGTGCCAAAACTGACTGATATTTGGAACTGGTCATATTTCCCTTCACCTTGACTAAAGCCATAATTCCAGCTGAAGAAAAGCAATCTCAAAGCATAATGCTGCTGCCACCATGCTTCACTGTGGTGTCTTTTGATGATGGACAGTGTTGTTTTTGCACCAAACATACTTTTTGGAATTATGGTCAAAAAATTCAACCTTGATCTCATCAGACCATAACACAGTTTCTCCCATGCTTTTGTTAGACATGAGGTAGTCGTTTGCAAAATTTAGCCAGGCTTGGATGTTTTCTTTTTTAAGAAAAGGCTTCTGTCTTGCCATTCTACCCCGCAGCCCAGACATGTGAAGAATATGGGACATATTACAGGTGGGAAAAATTCTGAATGATTTATCTTGGTCTGATTTTTTTACACCTCAAAAACTTGGCATTTTAACAAGAGAATGTAGATCTTTTATATCCATGGTAGGTAGGCAGGCAGGCAGGCAGGCAGACAGACAGATAATAGAGCAAATTACAAAAATACAGACCAAACCATTACTTTCAGAATGGGGATTTAATATATTTTACAGATATATTTATTATAATCTTCAAATAAAAAAATAATAGGAAAAGCAGTTGGGTAAAAAAGGTAGAAGAATTTGGCTGATACACATAAAAAGTTGCAAACACAATTTCCAAATGAGTACAATGCCAACAGAGCTAAGATTTAGGTGAAACACAGTCAACAATAAAGGTCTCAAGACTGCTATTTTAAACTCACAGATTTATGCTCAACTATTTCCATTACTGTATTCACTCAAATACAAATAGCAGCATTGACTCAAAATCTGGACAGTATTAGAACTTTGACAGATTTTGGAAACCTTCATAAGTGAAAGGTGGAAGGTTGGGTATGCAAGCAGCTGTTTTAGGGAGGCAAGCAATATGATTAATCTCACAGGAGTTGAAGTCATCCTTGTCAGTGAAGAACACACTATCAGGCGAGTCAATGGAAGGGTCATTGTCAAAATAATTATAAGGTCTTAAAATGAAGCCAACTGCATTTGCAAGTGTCACAGTGTTAGGAATATCCTCAGCATGGGGAATATGTAGAAATCCAGTGGTGATCCAGGCAACCAGGTCCTGGTGAAAGACCATAAAACAGGGAAATCTGATTAAAAAACATGGAAGGGAAATTTTGGAATAGTCACTCAGTCTGAGTCATGCAATTAGGAGCTTAAGAATGGAGCACTCAGCAATACTCCAAGGCACTGCCAATTGCCTCTTACAAAAGGAAGCTTTGAGGAAATTATTCCTGTTTGTTTGTTTCCTGCAGAGGTCCCAGATTGATCTGGCCCATTTTGGAAGTCCACTTTTTTTGTTAGTTTTCCCCATCATATCAAATTTAGTCCCTCTTCTCTCTATTTTGTTTGACTTCACTTTTGGAGAGTGATTGTGCTGATTAGAGAGAATTTTAAGCCCAGTTTCTTTTTAACATCCCACTGAGTATTCATTTCTGCAATTAAATGCAAAAAATGAATAAAACAACAATTGTGACATCATGTTGAGAAACCCAGCCTTTCCTGTTTGTGTTCCAAAGCACTTTTTTTTATCTGCCTCATCTCTGACTGCGCAGATGTTTCGGTAGGAAAAGTACACCAGGCAAGGCTTCTGGAACTGTTGCTAACCCCTTACCTAGCTGTGAACATAGGACACTGTATGTTCTTCTATTACTGAAATAACACATTTTACATCTGTGTGTTCTGCATGAATGCTGGGAAGATAGAGTAAGATGCATAAGCTTCACTTTGGGTCACATGACCAAGAGGAAGGAGGAACTCCCCTATGAGGCAACCCAACCAAGTGCATCTATGAGACTAAAATAAGGGGTGGGACTGAGGGTGACAGACTTTTCTGAAAGACAAAGATCTTTGAACTATTGATAAAAAGGAAAGAAACACCATTTTTGGTACCCCTCTCTATAAGCTTGTTACTGAAAAATAAACTACCTACCTAGCCTCACTTTATGCATGCCTGCTGTTCCCTGTTGAAGAGAAGGGCAATTTTTTGTTGTGGGAAAGTAGATTTGTTTCTTTGAACCCAACTTCAGACTTTCAACTGAACTCTCAGCTAGACCTCACTCTCCTGAGCCCTTTTCAGCCGTGGGTGCAATTGTGCAATCAACTCTGTATCTGCCTTTGCATTGGACTCTTTGCTCCTCTTTGTAAACTGCTTGTAAATCAAGCTGATATGTCTTTGCTCAATCTGAAATAGGACAGTCAGCACAAGATTGGCTGCCTGAGATAAAATAGAAGTCCTTTCCAGCTCCCTGATAATACAACACACTCGGAAAGCTGTAGGCTGGTCAAATTATTTTAATACAATGAAATAGAACTTTATGGAAAAACACTGTGAATTTTGGCTACAAATCATTCTGAGTGCAAAATGTTCCAAGTGTGGAATGGCTATTTCAAGCATTCAAACACTCCCCCCTCCTTAGAATTTGTCCTAATTTGGGATAAAACAGTGCTTTCCCCCGTCATTTTCAAAATTCAACTGTCCTTTTTTATATATATAAAAATCCTCTTTCCAAGCCATGGAGATTTGAAGAATGTGATGGCAAGAATTTAGGGGAAAAGAAGAAAAGTGGGTAAAGGACAATCAGTTCAACCCATACTGAGATGGGAAATAGTTTGGATTTTTGCTTCATGGAGATACATGAGAGGTCACAAGTTAATTTGGAAGGTGAACTTCATTAATATAATCAATCAGTTTACCCTATTTCATTAATATAAACAATTGATTACACTAATGAAATTCAGCTTCCAAATTAATTTGGCCATCTCTCCTCCTATCCTATTTCCTGTATCTAATACAGTAGTGTTATAATACTAATTACTTAAGCAGTGTAGACAGCACTTTATGAGTTGAAATGTGATGTAGCTGTTTTTGTGCAGTGTATGTGTGTAGTACTTTCTTTTTCAAGAAGCTTGCCAGTGCAAAAGTACGTGCTGTTCATGTGCATAAACAATTCCTGTTGCTGTGCTGTCTTTTGTAGCCTTGTTGCTGTCTGCAAAGAATGTTAAATAATACAGAAAGAGATACTATTTCTGAGATTTATTTGTGTGCTTAAACTTTTAGTCAAAAGTTTTTTGGGGGGGTTTGTTGTTGTTGTTGTTTTGCAGGTAGGTTGCCTAATAAAAAAAGCATGCACTGTGAGTATTTTTCTGTTGTTGCGTTGTTTGTGGAGTGTGCTGAAGTGAATTGATGGTTGTTACTTGCCTCTTCATTAGGCTAAGTTCTGTGGCCGTTCTGGGCTGCAAAAAGCATGTTTATCTGTTGATGCTAATGTTCGCTATAGGAATTTAATTTTCTTTTAAAGCAAACTTTTTCATTCTTTTGGTAAGTCAAAGAGCATGTGGCATTTAATTGTGAACTACTAGCCCACTTATTTTCATATCTTACATAAAAGATAAAAGATATGAGCTTTGCTTTATGTTCTCATTTTGGAACATAGCCTGCTTAAAGTTTGCAGAGTACTTTCTAGTAGCTGAATTTCAGGAGCATGATTTTCAACTTGAAAATATGTGTGACCTATGAAGGATAACTCTAGTTTACATAGAAATTAATATAGCTTCTCTGTAAAAGAGAAGCTGTATTAGTTTCCACGTGAACCAGAGTTTTCACTGACATTTATGCTGAATGCTCAAATGCCTTTAGGGAAGCCCCCAAGATTTCTCTAATGATCTTAGTGGAATAGGGGAGATTATCCAATGTGCTCACATAAATATACTGGATTCATAAAACCCAATGAAGGCTGTTACATGAGAGGAATGAGGTATTATGTAGGACAGTGGTGGCGAACCTATGGCACGGGTGCCAGAGGCGGCACTCAGAGCCCTCTCTGTGGGCACGCGTGCCGTCACCCCAGTCCTAGGCCTTCAGCTGGGTTTTATAAAACTTTTTCGCTTTAGGCCTCCGCCGCCGTGTGCAAAAAAAAAAAAAGGTTCAATCAATCAGTCAATTTCAACTTCTCGTGGGGAAAAAAAAGACCTTGCAAAGTTGGAATTGATTGATTAAACTTTTTAGTCCCACCCAGCCTGCCGTTACCACCGTAGCCATGCCCAGCCAATGGGCCATGCCCACCTGGCACCCGACGATGCATAAGTGGGTTTTGGGTTGCAGTTTGGGCACTCGGTCTCTAAAAGGTTTGCCATCACTGATGTAGGAGAATATGTAGGCAGAACGGAATTGTTTCTTTAATCCTTTCATAAATGTAGATTGTTTTCTGAAATTACATATTTCCAGTCCTGGGACCTCATTGCAGGGAAAAATAGATATAAAATAGAAGATATAAGATATAAACATTGGGGAAAGAAATGGCATTCATAGTAGGAAATTTATTCTGCCTTGAAAATGCACCTTTTGTCATTGTGCATTTTCTGAAAACATGCAGCTTTGCTTCATAATGTGCTTTTTCTCTCTGAAAAGGCATGGAATTTTTTTTTTTATTATGGCCTATATAGAATGTGAAAGATTTCCTGTGTGATCAGATGTTGGATTTTTGCCAGAAAGGAAATCTGGCCAGAACAAACATTAGCTATATGAAAAACTGAGTGTTCTTCATTCCCACCCACTATCATTTAAAACACTCATCCACAACCCACAAAGGGATTCTGTGGAGTCTATTTATTTTCATTTAATGTATTTAACAATTACGGAATTCTTGTTGTAAATGTAAAAAATCTGATTTGCTAACAATATGCTTAACTATTAGAAGTTCTCTAGATCAGGGCTTTTCAACCTTTTCACCCATTGTACCACTTTTAGGAGATGGCAATATCCGAGTACCGCCAGTCGCCTAGCAAGGTGTCAAAAACTTGATGACCCCCCAAAAAAACCCCAGAAAAAAGTGATAAAGTACAGGTAGTCCTCGACTTACAACAGTTCGCTTAATGACTGTTCGAAGTTACAATGGCACTGAAAAAAGTGGCCCCCAAGCCACAGCCGAGCAAGATGCCTGCCTGCCCACCTGGTGGCGCTCTTCCTCCTGTCCAAGGTTTTCATTGTTGTGAGCATTTCTGTTGAGGATTGGCAGTGGGGGTGGGGTGGGGGGTGTTTGGTTTTTATTCCCCCCATCTGCTGGGTGGTTGCAGCAGGTTTTGGTCACTTCACGTGACCCTGGGACACTGTGACTGTCATAAATATGAATCAGTTGCCAAGTATCTGAATGTAAATCACAAGAACCTGGAGATGCTGCAACATTCCAGCTGATCGGCGCTTATTCTGGGCTCAACAGAAGCACCAGGGTCAGTGCTACTTTGCAGCTGATTGGTGCTTCTTCAGGGCTCAGCAGAAGCACCAGGATCAGTGCCGAGCTCCAGCTGGAGCCTGGCACTGATCCTGGCACTGATCCTGGCGCTTCCACTGAACCTTGACAGCCCCGAAGAAGTGCTGATCAGCTGGAAAGCGGCACTGATCCTGGCGCTTCCGCTGAGCCCTGACGGCCCTGCAGCTGCAGAGCCATCTCTCGCTCAGGCTTGTGCGGTGCTGCCAACGGTTCAGCTCATTCCCCTCCCCCGCTACCACTTTTCTAGGATGGTCGCTACCACCTGCCAGGTGCCAATGTACCACAGGTGGTACACGTACCACTGGTTGAAAAGCCCTGCTCTAGATCTGTATCCTTCCAATGCAGGTTGCTGTGATACATAGCAGAAAATAAAATACTGTAGAGACTAGAAAAGTAAAAATTAAAAACACATCTTTTTCAGCAGCTCTGATCATAAAAAATAGACTTTCTAACAGTGGAATATGGAGGAATACCGTGAGCAAATTTTAAATCACCCATCACAACCACTTCACTATACATAACAAATCAAGTTAAATACAATCTTTATGTGCTTACCAAATTCACTCTGAATTTTCAAAATATGCTAGAGCAGATAGCAAAACGAACATGATATCTTAGAATTGCACATTGCTCTTCCTAAATTACTGCCAATAAACAGCCATAGAAAAGAGAGAGGGACAATAGGTTTGTTTAGTATCCAGCCAACAGTTAGTAGCCATGCCTGTTCAACTCCTGTGTGGGTTTGTTTGGAAAAAGAGGAAATATCCCCTCTCATCTCCTTCAGGATCTGACAACTCACCTCATCAACAATGGTCTCATTATCTATAAAGTCTGCAAAGGCAACAGTAGGTGTCCATGGGTCATTCTGATTATAGATGCTGGTACTGCAAGGTTCTTCCTCCTTTCGCTTGGTGACAGCCAACTTGTACCTAAGAAGCAGAATTGCAACAAAAGAAACAAAGAATTGTTGAGCTGGATGATTTCATCATTTTCATAGGCATGCAATAAGTTTCCTTAATGCTTATAGGCAATAGTAGCTCCAAAGCCTATGGATACTCTACAAAAATTGGCAAAGCTTATCTGAATATATTCCTTTCCACAGTTGCTCACAATGTAATATATGTACAGATAGTCCTTGACTTACGACCATTCATTTAATGACCATTCAAAATTATAAGGTGCTTGAAAATATGATTTATAGCCAGTCCTTACATTTATAACTGTTGCAGCACACATAAACCCCAATCAGATTATCAAAATTCAGGCACTTGGCAGCTGTCATGCATTTTAATGGTTGCAGCGCATCAGAGTCACATGACTGCCATTTACAATCTTCCCAGGGGTCTTCTGACTAGCAAAGTCAACAGGAGAAGCTGGGTCCGCTTAATGACTATATGACTCACTTAACATCTGTGACAAAAAGGTTGTAAAATTGGGCATGATTCACTTAATGACTGCATTGCTTAGTGACAAAAAAATCTAGTCCTAATTGTGGTCATAAGTCAAGCTGCCTGTATAGCAATAAATGCATTACTAAAACTATTGTGCAGGTCGTAGTTGATTTACGACCTTTTGTTTAATGACAGTTCGAAGTTATAATGACTTATGACCCGTCCTCAAAGTTATAATTGTTACGCTATTTCTTCGGTCACATGATTGCAATTTGCAACCTTCCTAGCTGGCTTCCAACAATCAACGTCAATGGGGGAAATCAAGTTTGTTTAAAGACTGCATGATTTGCTTAATGATCGTGTGATTCACTTAACGATGGAATGATTCACTTAATAATCGTGGTAAAAATGATGGTAAAATTGAGTCCAGTCACATGTGATTCACTCACTGACCACATCACTTAGCAACCGAAATTCCGGTTCCATTTGTGTTGTAAGTTGAGGACTACCTGTAATGAAAACTGTGACAAAATTATCCTAGTGCCAACATAAAAAAAATATGTCAGTCCATAAAACACTGAATAAAAGAATACAAACAAATGGATTCAGTCCAACAATTTAAGATTAAGTTGAAAACAGAAGCACAACAAAGTTATGAAAAAAACAACAACTCACACACTGGCAAATGGTTTTCTATTTCACAAAGGAGTATAGGACAGCGTGATTCAAGCTTGGCAACTTGAAGATCGGTGGGCTTCAGTTCCCACAATTGAAATCCATCCATCTTCACATTGCCAAGATAAAAAGCCCTAGATACTATTATTTAATTAATCTCTATGCCCAACTTTTTTTTTCTATTAAGATATTGCAAGCACCTCAATTCATTACTTATATATTAATTATGCTGTCAACTCTCTCAACTCTCTCAACTCTGATGGTTTATAATAAGCTATTAAAGCAATAAGTATAGATCAGTGATGGCGAACCTTTTAGAGACCGAGTGCCCAAACTGCAACCCAAAACCCACTTATGCATCGTCGAGTGCCGGGTGGGTGTGGCCCATTGGGTGGGCGTGGCCCATTGGGTGGGCGTGGCCCATTGGGTGGGCGTGGCTGCGGTGGTAACGGCAGACTGGGTGGGACTAAAAAGTTCAATCAATCAATTCCAACTTTGCAAGATCTTTTTTTTTCCCTGTGAGAAGTTGAAATTGACTGATTGAACCTTTTTTTTTTTTTTTGCACACGGCGGCGGAGGCCTAAAGTGAAAAAGTTTTATAAAACCCAGCTGAAGGTCTAGGACTGGGGCGACGGCGCGCGTGCCCACAAAGAGGGCTTTGAGTGCCCCCTCTGGCACCCGTGCCATAGGTTCGCCACCACTGGTATAGATAAATATAGATTATATCTGAACAATTATAACTTCATAATAATAAAACAATAAAAATAAGAAACTATTGGCACCAAGCCAACAACCCAGTAACATTAACTCCCACAGAACCTATGGACCTGTTTTGTCTTGTCAGCTTTATAAAAGAATGCTGGGGGATTCTGCAATTGCACATATTTTAAACTTGCCAAGTTGGAACAACACTGCACTAGAGCAACTTATACCATTCCTACCCTAGGCTTGAATTCTGCATGAAAGGAACTAAATAACTATCCTCTAGAGCAGCAGTTCTCAACCTGTGGGTCGTGACCCTTTTGGGGGGTCGAACGACGCTTTCACAGGGGTCGCCTAAGACCATCGGAAAACACATATTTCCGATGGTCTTAGGAACCGAGACACTAGTGAAAATTTCTGCTCAAGGCTATTTCCGCCAGCCAGCTCGGGCAGACAGGAAAGCAGCCGCCTCAGCAGCATGGCGGGGCTGCGCTATCCATCACAGAGTAGCTACTGCCGCGTCGCCACGGCTATGAACCTCCTGCTCGGCGTCTTTCAGGTCCTCTTGCCTGGCTTCCATCTGGGAGAAGTGCAGGGCCAAGGTAAAAAAAAAAAAA
>NW_015386578.1:259141-296579 GCF_001527695.2 Protobothrops mucrosquamatus | reverse complement strand
TCAATCTCCTTCCTTCTCCATCTCCTTCCTTTCCCCTTCAATCTTCCTTCCTTCCTTCCTTCCATCTCCATCTCTTCCACTTCAATCTCTTTCTCCTTCCTTCCTTCCTTCCTTTCCCCTTCAATCTCCTTCCTTCTCCATCTCCTTCCTTTCCCCTTCAATCTTCCTTCCTTCCTTCCCCTTCCCTCCCTCCCAATATTTTTGAGTAAGGAAGAGTAAGCTTCTCCAGCGAGCATTGCTATATTGTTTTTGTGATTAATCACTATGCTTTAATTATGTTCAGTTCGTAACAATGAAAATACACCCTGCATATCAGATATTTACATTACGATTCATAACAGTAGCAAAATTACAGTTATGAAGTAGCAACGAAAATAATTTTATGGTTGGGGGTCACCACAACATGAGGAACTGTATTAAAGGGTCGCGGCATTAGGAAGGTTGAGAACCACTGCTCTAGAGTACTTTGTTGCTGCTCAGTAGCACATCTTCTCGGTAACTTTCCCTAAAAAGGGAACAATGGCAATGTTGTGATTATTGTTTAATGTCAAATTCAAAGAAAGCCTCTTCTGATAAGCCTGCTCTCAAAGGCTTATCTACCAGGTATACAGAGAGGACTTCCTTCTTTTTCTTAGATTCTAGAATATACTTTGGAATTGCATTGGGCTCCAGATTTCTCTGCCTTGAGAGAAAAGTGGTAAAAAGAGTTAGCAGTTAATGCTTTCATAATTTATATTTTAGTTATCTGTTTTAATCTTTTTTTTTCTCTGCGTATGTGTCTATTGCTTTAAACTGTAACTTATCTGGAGTACTAATTTTGAACAGGAAAGCCCCATTTCAAATCAAGCAAGTAAATTAATAAATAAACAAAAGCATTGGACATTGGTGCTTAGAAAAGGACTGCTTACCTGCCCCAACTGATAGCTCTTTCCATTGGATCTGCCTCTGGGAGATGATCTCCGGCAAAGCTAATGGTCTGGATTAGGTAGCCGCGCTTATGGCCCCACTTGTTGGTGTTGTTTGCTGCAAAATATATGTATCTTGGCATCTTATCATTATGGCGGAAGGCAGCCTGATCTTCAGTATCCAAGACCTTTTTTACCAGTTTCATTCTCCGAATCTCATGGTCTGGATTCCAGGGAGCCTTCACTGTCTCAAAAGTCATATCATTGGTAACCAAGGAATTTTTTGCACCTAGAAAGAAAAAGGGAAGGGGAAGAAAGTAAGAGGGTGAGATAGGGGATTTTTCTCATTTACCCCCAAATCACAATACAACCAATTTTCTGCCTTGTTCTCATGATGTTTCCTTTAGCCCATTTCCAGTCCATAGCTGAGTTTTATCCTAACACATTTTTTTCTGTGGATATAATCTGGCATACTTCATTGACAATTTATGAAGTGACATGCTCATGAATTGTGATATGTCCAGTTTCTATTCAGCACAGTACTTTAAGCTGCTGTAGACATGACTTCTTTCCTCCAGTTGTTGGGTTCCCTCCAATTTTGGCTTGGGCTGCAGAATGAGGAGACACCTGAATTCCACAGAGGCATCAGCCCACATAAAGGTCATCCAAAGCTTAGTGCTCTTTTGAAAGCTGCATGTCACTATTTGGATGCAGTGTGTGTGTGTGTGTGTGTGTATTGCCATCTGGGGCTTTATATGGCCATGTTGGGTATTTTTTTTTAGGGTTTAGTGTTTCAGTATGTTTTTATTACTTTGGGAAACTTGAACATAAGCCTTAGAACTAACCACTCCTAACACCCATCCTATTTCATGAAGCTGCAGTTCCTATGACTGCTTATGTGATATACCATGGTTATTTACACTGTCCTGATGGGGGAGTGATGCCATGTATTTACTGTACTCCAACTTTGGTGGTATTATGCGCTGTGGGGACAAATGCTGTTATATATGGGCAGGTCAAATAGTGTGTTCTCTATGGTTATTAACTATATATGAATACTGCCAGAATTGGATTCTTTTCTCATTTGCTGCTAACACTTCCTTCCATTCCTTGAAATACAAATAGTTCTCATTTAGCAACTGCTTCATATAATAACTATCTGCAGTTATGACTAATTCTTGCTTTTACAACCTTTTCAGTTTGGTAAAACAAGGGAAAATCTTGATAATTATCTGCAGGGCTTTTTTTGTCATAGAATGCCCAGAATGGAGTTTCGGCACCTTTTTTGAATGGAACCTTGTAGGGTAGGCAAGGCGGGTTGTATGACATGTATGAGTTCTGGCACCTTTTTTTTTTTAACAAAAAAAAGCACTGATTATCTGTTTCTTCTTTTGTGCTTCACTTACAACTTTTCTCCACATCTGTAACCTATCAGACAGGCTATTTTTGAATATACTTTTAGTGCTGTTTCAGAAAACTAAATCTACTGACATGGTACAGATACAGAGAAGGAAGTGCATCAAGCATCTCTTGCTTAGGCAGCTTCATGTGACCATACCCCCTTCATTGAGGCTAGCCTCACTTAAAGTCATCCAGCACCACTCCCCTTTGGTCAAAAAGGAAAGCATTTGGTAGTGGTTGCACCTGCAACAAGTGAGTTTGGTAGGAAAAGAAATGATGTCCAGGGAGTACCCTGATTATTTTCCTAGAATTGACATATTATGTAAATAAAAATAGTACGACTGGCCTGTCTCTGTTGGTAGAATAGAAATTAACAATAGGAGTACAATTAATGCCAACACGCTTTGCTCCTGGTTCAAGGACTACTATAGCAAACAGAACTTTAATGTGGCTATGTGGAAGAACCCTGAGTCTTGAGCTGTTACTTGTAGAGACATTCCAGGCACAAAGAAATCTTCTCATATTGGCTTTATCAAAATCATTACAGCTAATCCTCAGTTAGCAACTACCTTGATTAGTGCCCATTTGCAAATTAGACTGTAATAAATGATAATTAAAATTCATTTTCCACCCAATGCATGCATTTAGGACTAAATTTTGGGTACTTGACAACAAAAGATTTCAGAGTGAGACTGATGAAGGTCTGGTCAATTTCAGTCAGTGTGAGCTGTTTGGAGGGATTAAATCAACTAATTTAAGGTCACACAGCTGAGCTTGTCAACCTGCAGTTAACACTTTGGGGAGAAAAGTGGCTCAGGAAGAGATAGCTTGTTTAAGCAATCTTTCATTCCTGTGAGGGGGCAAAAAAAGGGGAAGCAATGAGTCATAGAACACTGTTGGAGAGAAATGAAACTGCAGCAACCAATAATCTTCTACTCCATTTTCCTTAAAGATCAAATCACTGCAACAAATTTCAGTCACTAAAGAAGAAGAAGAGGTGTATAAATATATGGATTCAGTTACAAAAAAAGTAGAAACTCAGGGTTAATAAGTACAGGCAGTCATAGATTAATAACTGTAATTGGGACTGGCTATTCTATCAGCAAGTAACATAATTGTAAAGGGTAACATCATGTGATTTTGCCAACTTACAGTGGGAATTCCAGCACTCCAGTTGCCATCAAATCCTGTGCGGTCATTAAGTGTGATATCACACAATTGCCATTTGTGATCTCTTGCCAGCTTCCTCATTGACTTGTTGGAAGCCTACAGTGAAGATCACCAATGGTGATCCCATGAGTATGGAATATTGCATCAAGGGCCCAAATTGTAATCACATAGTTGGGATGCTGTGCCAGTCATAGTTATAAGAACCAGTCATAAATCCCACTATTCAGCCTCATAACTTTGAACAGTTGTATATTTGCTTGAGCTATCTGTACCATCATAGGCAACAAAGGCCAAATTAGATTTACTGAATTTTTACAGGCCAGATTTTATTTATTTATTTACCTATTTATTAAATGTATATGCCACTTGATTTGGGCAGGTTTAAAGCTTATGCAGTCTACTTTATTTTATTTATTTGTTTATGCTAAACTCAGAGATCCATCACAGTTTGGATCTGGATTACGGAATATAGCCATAAGACATATATTTAATCTGTATTTCTCAATTTACAACCACAACTGAGCCCAGAATTTCTATTGCTATGCAAGACAATTGTTAAGTGAATTTTACCCCATTTTATGACTTTTCTTGCCACTTTTGTTAAGTGAACCATTACAGTTGTTAAATTAGTAACATGGTTGTTAAGTGAATCTGGCTTCTCCATTGACTTTGCTTGTCAAAAGGTTGCAAAAAGTGATCACATGATCCCGGGACACTGCAAATGTCATAAATTCATGCTAGTTGCCAAGTGTCCAAATTCTGATCATATGACCACAGGGAGGATGCAATGGTTGTAAGTGTAAAAAACAACCATATGTCACTTTTTCAGTGCCATTGTAACTTTGAACAGTCATTAAACGAATGGTTGTAAGTTGAGGACTATCTGTATTTAAGTACAAAACTGCAGCTGAGTATATATTTCAACAGTTTAATCAAAGGAGCACTAAAAGAACAAATCAGAATGAAAACAATTTAATGATTATTGATTGCATAGCTGTACTATATATTTACATTACTAATTCTCATTACACCATTTCTGATGCCTCTAAAATCATGAAAATATAAAACATGTCCACATTTATATTTCTTTTCTCTGCAGACTAATGCTCACAATGCAAACAGGTAAACTGTGGAAAGTATCCAAAGATACAGTGATAATAACAAACCTGGGTGGTTTTAAAAGGGGGTTACAGGCTTATATAAAACAAGGTCGTAAATGGTTACCAGGGATAGTGGCTATATATTACTATTATCACTGGTAACCATTTATAGCCTTACTATCTATAAGATCAGAGAAAGTTACAATAATAGTAGAATATAGCATTATTATGCTATATTATAATATATAATAAACCTTGTGCTATCACTAAGCTAAATCAAAATCTTTTCCACATTTTGCAAGAATTCAATACATTTTGCAATTTTTTATTAATGTCAGTTTTTGTTCATTGATATCCTATAAATAATGTTCAGTCTTGAAATAAATTTGTTTTCTCATCTTTAAAGGTTCAATTTATCTTAATCTTACTGTGTTAATATTTTCAGTTTCTGTATAAATATCACAGTATCCAGTTATTTTCTATAATGTATTTCAGTATTTTAGTTTAATGTATCTAAATTCTATTCTTATTTCATAATGCAGTAAAACAATTAACTTGTAAAAGTAGTTATAGTGCTGCTATAATCTATTACTCTAAAATTATAATATTAAAGAAAACTAGTCTTTCTATATGCAAGTTATGAAACGGGGAGAAAGGAACTCTTATTGCATAAATGTCAACGTTTTACCAGATGTTAGACTAGATAAACCTTGATCTGGACCAGCAGGGTTCTTATATTCCCAAATCACTCCCTGCAGAACAACTATGGCATGACTAATAGTGATCTGGATTGCTGACATAAATCGTGGAAAATATCTGTGTTTTATAAGAGTGGTGTTGTTTTTTTAAGGGTAGCTGAAGGCACAAAAAGAATTGCCTCTCTAGGCCTTTACAGCCATGAGAATGGTAGGTATGCTTATAGGATTATAAAATGTTAGGTAGTTACATATATTGGAATATGAGTAAACACCCAAAATACATTAAATCCAGGACTGACACAACAAAGGTTATATGAAATTGAGTATGTATACTATACAAACTTAAACTGAGAAAATCCTTTAACTTGTTATCTAATCCTAACTGCTCTTACCCTAAGGACTTTAAAAAGCTGAACCTAACCAATTGTAAATTATTGCTTATCATTGACATTCCTATTCTTGCAGCCACTGACCAGTGCAAGATAAGAAACTGGAACTGAAGAAGATAAGAATATGGAGAAGAGGGAGAGGGGGGGAGGGAAGGAGAGAGAAGGAGAGAGAGAGAGAAAGAGAGAGAGGGAGAGGGAGAGGGAGGGAGAGAGATATGAAAACATTTTTAGTGTTCAAATGGTGCCCTCTTCAGGTGCAGGTGCAGAGATACTTTGCTCTGGAACTTGAGTCGTAAGCTTTGTACAGTAGGTGTGGAGATTCACTAGAAAATATTAATATATTAAATAATTCTGCAGCTCATCAATATTGACTATCTGACCAAGGTGGGCAATCATCAGTTTCTACTCTGGTCTCTAATTCTACTAACCTTATGGCTTTTCCATAAGAAACCCAAACTTAGATAAAGAACAATAAAAATAAGCAGTGGGGCAGAGAGTTGCCAACAACAGCAGAAAATAGTGCAAAATTGCAACAATCAAAACTATTTAAGACTCCCAAGGACTTACCTCCAACATCTAAATCAACTTTGTAGTTGATGACATGAGTATGGACTGTACCAAGTGTGTGATCTGCAACTCTATTACCATAATCCAGCCCATCACTATAGAGGAAAGATGAGATTATGTACCCAGTTGCTTGGACTTTGCTTTCAATGGCACCATTTGGATGAAAAATAAAATTCCAGACATAGTCATAGTTACCGACGGTAACTATAAAACGCGTAACTAATGCAGAGCTAGCCAGTCCCCCGTAATAGACAGACTGAAAATTGGAAAAATGACGCCGGAAAGGGGTCCCTGCACTCTGCTTAAAGACACAAATTGAGTTCTTGTGTACCTCTGGTTTGATGTTTTCAATTAAATAAACAGCATCGAGGTAAGTGGCAGAGTAAGGGCAATCAACTCCACGAACTAATGAATATGCAAATCTTCCCATTCCAAAACTTGCATCCATATATCGGGTTAACATTCCACTAGGACTATTGGAGCCATAGATAGAAATGGCATCCTGCACACTGAGTTCGTATACAATTCTTTGATCCTTAAATCGGATATCATAGAGATGGAGTCCTCTATGTACGTCCATCCGAAAGGCAAAACTCCAGTTTGGGGTAGTTACTTGGTTGTTTCTCACATTGTAGTGTGGCTCAAAGGGCTCATGATAGAAGGATCCAGGTTTTAGAGGGGGTGTCCTTGGATGAAGTGAAGAAAAGCCCCCATCAGAAGAAACTGGCTTAACTTTTGCAACGATCACCCGCTTTGCTTTGAATTCTTTTTCCAGTTCTGCCAAACTGTTAAAATATTGGCCATTATAAAATACTTTTGGAACTTTCCAGTGAGAGATATTCAGGCTGCTGTGGTCAACAAGCACCTCGAGTCCCAATGGATGCAGGAAAAAGCCACTTACATTCTGAAACAAAGTAACCCAGGAACAGCGATCTCCAGACTGAAATCCCCCAGGTACTGCGAGGATATCTTCAAAATTGCTTCCATTATGTCCAAATACTTGAGTCATAAAAGTGGGTGCCTCTAGAAATTTCTTCTCCACTACGAATGTCCTAATATCCCCAAACTCACTGAGAATTATGGTTCTGCCATGATAGGATAATTTCTTTCCATACTTTTGTACTGTCATATCCCAATGATGTGTGGGCACTGGAAGTGGCCCTACAACATACTCAGTGATATTTGGTACTGGTTGATCTCCAAAGTACACCACAGCCAATGCTTGTCGAGGAGGGCGTGGTCCATCATGATCAAGAAATTTCAGCACCTCTTCCTTTCGGGGGAGATTGACATCAACATAATAAATGAAATTATTAGAAAATAGAGCATGAGAAGCGTCTACCAAGGGCAACCTTTGTTGCAGATATTTCACCACCTGTACCATCTCTTCTGCTGACAGGGCAGCAAATATCATATTCTTGTTCTTCTGATTTTCATCCAAGGAAATAGGTGACTTAGCACCACAATGACTAGACTTCTCCCTCCTGGTCACCAACACACACACCAAGGCAAAAATCGTAACCAAAGCAAGTACAAGAAGAACAAGGAGAGCTTTTGGGTTCATTGCTGCAAAGATATGGCTTGAAGACTCACCAGCTATTTAAATAAGGCAGTCCCAAAGACAATTCAACAGCTGCTAGATGGCAAGAGACTTTTATCTATTTTCTGCAGGAAATGGGACCTCACTGGAGTGGGTCCAAAAAGTGGAAGCTTAGAATTCATGGCTTCGATTTAAAAGTAAACGCCCTTTCATGACAGTTTTAATCTTTCACTGTGCCAAAAATGGACAATGCATGTACTAAAAGACTATGGATCACAAAAAAGGAACTAAATAACAGATTACCTCATTTTGAAAAGATTCCTGAACTTATTGCTACATTGTTCTTTTATGCATTTTTATTATTCCACAAACAAATGAATAGGCTTCAAATTACTCTTAATAGAGTAATGTTGCTCTATGAAGTACATAGTACAACTGCTATTTGTACAAAATGTGAGTTAAATCTCAAATGTGCATGGGAAGTAAGTTGGAAGATCAGTTGAACTACAGTTGCAAATAACAGCTGATGGGCCGCAATAGTAGAGTTTGGAGTTATCTTCAGAGTTTGTTTAGCTGATTGCAGAAAGTTAGAGGAAAACCCCACCAATCCAATGTCTGGGAGAACTGCAAGTGCTGCAGCTTGAGAAACTGCAACCTGTGCTGGAAATAAATTATTTAGGTCACTAGTACTAGCAACTTATTGTGTTTTGTAGTCTTTCAACAATGGCTATGTCAACATTATATTAATGAGGATGGGCTTTATATTACTTTAGAGTGGTGCTCTGAAGATGCTGTAAGTCATTAGTGAAGAAACAGCCTTAGCATCATTGTAAGCAAGCAACAGGTAAATCAGAAGTTAATCAAATTCAGAATATGTGAAGAAAAACTACCCACTACACCAGCGATCCTCAACCTTTTGGACACCAGGAACCAGTTCTGTGGAGAAAGGTTTTTCCGTGGACCGGAGGGGGCATGGTTTTGTGTGCTGCCTACATCTCGTGGATGGGGCTTTGTATGTTTGTGCGGACCGGTTTCTGGCATGCCACAGACCGGGGGTTGGGGACCCCTGCATTACACCATGCATAGTTTACAAAAGTGGAGACAGGCCACTAAGACTGCTATGCTCTTAAATCAGGTTTCTTCTATGGGAGCAACTGGGAGTTTTTGTGAAATAGGGATTTGAGACTATCTCAGCATATTGGCATGGTGGAAAGGAAGATTCCAACAATAAAATGCATACTATAATAATGTAGGGATTTAGGATATTCAGGTTGAATAAAAACATATATTAACCAGATACAGGAATCAGTTTTGAAGTGTAGAGAACAAACAAATGAGCAAACAGATTTATTCCATTGTTTGCCAAAGACAGCATAATTTTCATCAGTTGGCAGCAAGAACAGTCATGACATACTGTATCAGTCAGCTCTAGGACAAATAACTATGTGCTTAAAATAACTATGTTCTTGGAATGTTTGTGATTTCCCTGTAGAATGGCACATGAACTCAGGTAATTCTGATTTTCACTGCAATGCAATACATTTTCCATGGAAGATAAAAGCATACTATCTTTATGTAAACAAGGCTGTCAGGAAGCATCTGTCTGTGAAAAGCATAGGGAAGAGGCTTAACCCCTGTAAACACTGCTGAGCACTAGAAATGCAATTGTAAACAATCATTCATATTCCAGGAGGTCTGTCATTACAGGTAGTCCTGGACTTACAACAGTTCATTTAATGATCATTCAAAGTTACAACAGCACTGAAAAAAGTGATTTATGATCATTTCCCACACTTACGACCTTCGCAGTATCCCTATGATCATGGGATCAAAATTCAGACACTTGGCAACTAACTCAAATTTATGATGATTGCAGTGCTTCAGGATCTTGCGATCACCTTTGGGACCCTTTTGACAAGCAAAGTCAATGTGGAAGCCATATTCACTTAACAACCATGTTACTAACTGAACAACTAAACAAGAAAGGAAATTAATAATAATAATAATAATAATAATAATAATAATAATAATAATAATAATAATAATAATAATAATAATAATAATAATAATAATAATAAAAAAGTTGGAAGACACCTTGGAGGTCTTCTCGTCCAACCCTCTGCTCAGGCAGGAAACCCTATACCAGTAGTTCTCAACCTATGGGTCGCGACCCCATTTGGGGTCGATCGACCATTTCACGGGGGGCGCCAAGCAAGGCTGTCTGCCATTTTTTTTCCCCTTTTCCGGCAGGTGCCTTACCTCCCTTGAGCTGGGCCAGCTGGTGGTCGGCCTGCTCCGTCTCTGCCGCTTGCCAGCTACGCCTCGGCCGGCGCAGGGGGCGGAACCATGCATGCGCGGCGCTCCCGGGCAGGGAAAGTCCTCGACTTACGACCGGTTGGGTAGTCCTCGACTTATGACCGGTTTAGTCCTCGACTTACGACTGGTTTAGTCCTCGACCTACGACCGGTTGGGGTCGCGGCATTAAAAAGGTTGAGAACCACTGCCCTATACCATTTCAGACAAATGGTTGATCAGTCTCTTCTTAAAAACTTCCAGTGTTGGAGTATTCACAACTTCTGGAGGCAAGTTGTTCCATTGATTAATTGTTCTTTCAGGAAATTTCTCCTTAGTTCTAGGTTGCTTCTCTCTTTGATTAGTTTCCATCTGTTGCTTCTTGTCTTGCCTTCAGGTGCTTTGGAGAATAACCTGACTCCCTCTTCTTTCTGGCAGCCCAAGATATTGGAACACTGCTATCATGTCCCCCCCTCATCTGTCTCTTCATTAAACTAGACATACCCAATTCCAGCAACCGTTCCTCATATGTTTTAGCTTCCAGTCCCCTAATCATCTTTGTTGCTCTTCTCTGTACTCTTTCTAGAGTCTCAACATCTTTTTTACATTGTGGTGACCAAAACTGGATGCAGTATTCCAAGTGTGGCTTTACCAAGGCATTGTAAAGTGGTATTAACACTTCACGTGATCTTGATTCTATCCCTCTGTTAATGCAGCCTAGCAGTGTGTTGGCCTTTTTGGCAGCTACAGCACACTGCTGGCTCATATTTAAGTGATTGTCCACTAGGACTTCGAGATCCCTCTCACAGTTATTACTATTGACCAAGGTACCACCTATACTATACCTGTACATTTGGTTTTTCTTGCCTAAATGTAGAACCTTACTTTTTTCACTATTGAATTTCATTTTGTTAGATAGCGCCCAGTGTTCAAATCTGTCAAGATCTTTCTGTATCTTAAGCCTGTCTTCTGGATAACCTATCTCAGGGTGGCGAACCTATGGCACGCGTGCCAGAGGCGGCACTCAGAGCCCTCTCTGTGGGCACATGTACTGTTGCCCCAGCCCCACCTCCCCGTGGCCCCCTTCTCACCAGCAGCCCCCCTGGAGCAGAGTCGCCCTTGAGCACGGTCCACACAGAGCACTGCAGCCAAGGACATGGCAGTTGGGCAGCAGGGACAAGACTCCCCCCTCGTGCCGTCACACGCAGATGATGCTGCGGGGCATGGGCGGAGGGCGTGGCTGCCATGGTGCTGCTGGGCTGCCTGGGCGATCTACTGTGGTGGGCTGTGGAGGCGGTGGGTGGCCTTGCAGGGGAGTGGGGGTGGAGTGGGCGGGGCGCAGAGGTGGGCGGGCGGGGAGGCAGGGGCAGTTTTTGGGCACTCAGTCTCTAAAAGGTTCGCCATCACTGACCTATCTTGTAAAATGGGGTAAAGTTCACTTACCAGATGCTGCTTACAAATACCAGATGCTGCTTACAAACACCAGCAGTTGCATGAAATGTACTGTCAGCCTTTCTGATAGCTTTCTTTATAACCCTGTAATCCCTTAATTCAGGGTTGAGTTGGGGCAACTGAATGGAGCTGATCATTTACTGGCCAGATGCCGTTCCTGACATCTATGTAGAGTTCACAACAGATATTTTCATTTTGTGCCCTAAGAGAGAAACATCTGTTGCTACCTAGGATTGAACTCTCAACCTTCCGAATGGGAGGCAAGCAACTTCATCTCTAGGCCACTATGCCACTCACTTGTTTTCACTATCCTGAAAAAAAAAACATACAACATGACATCCCCCAGACTTTGTTCTATGCCTAAGATGTAATACTCACAGCTATCACTAGATAAGAATTGCAGTAGTATGTGCAGACCATCTTAGCCAATTTAGCCTGTGTCTCAATATCAGAAAGACTGAATATTTAGAGATCAGCCCGAGCAACACACCATACAAGTCAGCAGTGAAAATCTAGTGAAGACCAACTCCTTTTATTACCTAGGATCCCATCCACAAAGTGATGGCAGCATCAAAAACAACGTTTGTGCAAGAATAAACAAAGTATGGTTACAGTGGAAGGAGATCACTGGTATGCTCTGTGATCGACACATGCCAATCAATCTAAAATCAAAGGTATATAAAATATGGCATTCTATTTTCTGCTTGGTTTAGCATTGAAGAGGCAGCAGTAGTAAAGGGAACTGAGAGAAGGGAACTACCTTGTCAGGTTGCCATTGAGACCTTCAACTTGGTTGCCATTGCAACCAATCAACTTCGTGGTCCGATTCGGAGTCTTCAACTCGGCGTCCTTTTGGTGGATGGTTTCCGAGCAAGGAAGGTTCTTGAAGAGCCGCAAGGCCTTAACAGCTTTGCCTGCTGCTTCTTTGGCCGTTATCTCCCTCAACGCATCTTGAAAAGAGATGGTCTCTTTGGCAAAGATCTTTTGTTGAAGTTCTCGGCTCCTAAGACCACAAACTAAATGGTCCCACAGCCTTTCTTCAAGGTCCTTGAATCTCATTGCCTTGCAGCTTGGTGAAGAGCAGCTATGAAATCGACAGCGGACTTGCCGGGACGCTGGTCTTGCTGTTCAAAGGCGTGTCGCCAAGCGATGACCGAAAGCTTCGGCTCAAAATGTTCCTTGAGCATCTTTTTCAGTTCTGCAAATGCAATGGACTCAAGTGGCACTGGTGCAACCAAGTTCTCTGCAATGTCGAATGTTGCTTGACTGCAAACACACAGCAGTGTCGTGGCCTTCAGCCCGTCTTCACGAACTTGGTTAACACGTAGGTAATTTTCAACTCTCGCGACATAGGAGCTCCACCTCTCTGGATGAGCGACGTCGAATTCCGAGAGTCGACCTATCTTCGCCATGGTGAGTCTTTGGTGGCCTTTTCAATGCCTCGTGCTGCACAGGCTTCCGTGGGAACTCCAGGGCGGGTCCTTGGAAGCACTCTCTTCCAGCATTTTCGTACTGGCAGGATAGAGTGAGTGGGGGGGGGAGTGGAACTCCGTTCCAACCAAGCGCTTGCTAGGCCTTTTCCTTGTAGTGACTCAGCTCTTCGAATTGCGGCAGCACGATCCCACCTTCGTTGCCAATGTTCAGTTTTCTGCTTGGTTCAGCATTGAAGAGGCAGCAGTAGTAAACAGGTACTTCTTTATTGAAGGTCAAAACAGAAACTAACAAGCATGGCTCTGCCCCTATTTATACATTCAGCTTTGGGCGGCGTCAGCCAATGAATGCACCATATTCTCCTGCTCAAATGCATACTAATCAACCTTGCAGACAGCAAGTCTGGCTAGCAGGCCATGTGGTCTGCTAACGGTCCTTGCACAGATCTCTGCAACTGTTCTATAAGTTTAACACAATACATTATACATGGTGTGCCCAGCAGTTCTATATGTTGCTGGGCACACTAAATGTTAATTGAATGCACTATTCACACCATGGAGATGTGCATGCTTCCTTGGTTGCAAGGCGTTTTTCTCCTTGACTATGCAAGCCTTAACACAGTTCAGAAGCAAACAGGCACTGTGTCAATATCAGAGAAAATGCAGGAGAAATGCCTACCTATGAGCAGCACCTCACAAGGTTGCCTACATCACCTTCCACTTTAATATAGATGGCAAGCGCTCCATGGAAGATCACAGAGAAGATGGCAAGACATGAAAAATGTCCAGTTAAACCCAGATGCTGCATTTGATTGTGCAAGATGGTGATTGTTGAACAGAAAAACAGACATTGCAACTGCAGGAAAAACACTAGGATAATTATGACTTTTGTTTTGTATTCTGATAGTTCATAGTTCCCAGTCTTCAGAATAATGTATAAGTCCTCTCTGCTATAATGATGAAATGATAACCTTGTCCACATAAAAGAGGATTGGGATATTCCTCTCAGCAAAGTTATGGGAATGAAAGCACCAGTTAAAATAGGAGATAATAAAATTGATAACAAAATTTAATAATGGAGCAAAGAGAAATCCTTGTTAAAATCCAAGGTTAGAGGAATTGAATCAGTGCATTGACCTGGGGCACTGCGCATAGCTCTCAGAACAATATAACTGTAGATATTATTAATAAAAGGAGTCTTCAGTTTATAATGATAGGCAAAAAATTCTTCCATAGAATTTCTCCTGTTCTCAAACATTGATTTCATGTCTGTGAGGGCTGTATACAATGGAACTTAAGACTATAGGCATATTTTTCTACCAGGTGGGATAAGATCATTGCTCAATCAAGTGCACATCTACCTTTAAACCCTGCTTATTCTTCTATTAAAACATTATTATCTTCTGTTCAATCCAAATATTTTTTTCATATATAAAACACAGATATTCATATAGGAAACATACTGTATATGTTGATCTGCATTTTTAGCATGCATTTCACTATGTTCAGGAGGTTAGCTAGTTGAGACTAGCAAAGATGGGCAACAATTAATTAAACAATCCAGCATTCATTCCAGCTGGAAGTGACCTAAAACTGACCTTTTGTTAATGGGAAAGGCAATCACCAGAAATGGAAAACTCTATACAGAATAGGAAAACTCTTTTTCATTGTTATTTTCCAAAACTAATGACAGTAAAGGCTATTTTTTCACAACTTTCTCTTAAATCCACTTCCTCTCTTAGGGCACATCTATGTTTGTGTTACTGGAATTTTCTTCCTTGTCCAGAATAAACACAACCCAAGAGAATAATCCTGCAAAGAAACTTTCTCCATCAAAGGTTGGAACGAAAACCTGGTTATTCAGAAATGTACTAAGCATTACATCTTAAAATGAATAGATATCATTAACTGATTTTCAGTTCTTGGCATTCTATTAGCTTTACTGCCAAAATATCAGTCCTAGTACATTTTTGAGAATTTTGAATCCCCCTCCAAATGATCTCATTTTTCAGCTTGCTGGGAATTGTGAGAATTAAAGTTCCCAAACTAGTGTGCCAAAGTGGAGACCCCAAGAGCAGGCCAAGTTAATCTTTGGGAACTTTGCCCATGTGCCTCCAACTATAGAAAAAAGTTTTTGATTATTGTGTTCTATGCTGTTTTCATTGAGTTGCTTAACCTTTTTATTTCTTTTGCTTTTTAATCACTGGTCATTTCACCCAGATAGGTGGCAGCACTAAACTGCCCATGGCTGATCTCCCAAAAGTAGTATTTGCATGGAAGTCCACAAAGAACTAGTAAGGTTGTAACCTAGATTAGGCAGTTGAAATATCGAGGAAGAAGGCAATGAAAAGACATCTCCATACTTTTGCCAAGGATGGGTCTACTGGTCAGCAAGAATTGAACTCAACTTGAAGAGGACATTAGGTTGAATTCTTGACATGCCAGTAGTATTTCTTAGTATTAGTTTAAACTTCCCATAAATAGTTAATTAAGTGTCGGAATTATTTTTTAAAATCCATATTTTTATTATGTTTATTGATTTATTGGATTTAAGGTATGGGGCAGGAAGAAGAGGCACAATGTAACCAACTGAACTAAAATCTTTAGAAGCCATTACTGTTCTATTTGAGCAGTTTTAATCTTTTTCCTGAAAGGAAGAAAAGGATCTAAAAGAGCCAGATGTCAAATAAATTATATAAATTAGTGATTTAATTTAATATGTAAAATAATCTGAAAATGGTGAACAACTGGCTTCCTTATCAATAGCAGACAAGATAAAAAGTAAAATGGTTCAAAACCTTTGGAAGATGCATTTAGGTTAAGCATTTAAGAACATAAGAATTCTTGTGAGAAGACTTCTGGTTCCAGTTCACGGCGACTGCGGTCATGCGAAGAGACTTGTGTCTTCACCGGCCGATTCTCCTTCGCCAGTAGACCCCGAAGGGGGTTGAAAGTCGCCCTGGAGGGGCAACCACCTATGAGGAGGCTTTCTGGTGACTGCAGGAGGGCGGCAGCTTCTTCCGTGGCTCCAGCTAACTCCTTAGGGCCGACGGAGCAAAGATCGTCCTGCAAGATGGCTGATCATGCAGCTGCACCAGCCAAAAGTCACAAGAACATCTAAGCGTTAAGAACCACTGCGGATGATCCGGGTGAGACCCTTCTTTTCCTCTCTTCACCCTATTTTTCTCTTTGCCTGTAAAAAGCCTTTTTGGAACTATTTCCCTGCCCTGAGAGAGCGGCGTTTGTTTGCGTGGGAAGAAAAGCACTGAATAAAAGGACAGAATAACTAACTTTAATGACTATATTTTACTTCTAACTGGGGTCCCGAAAAAACCCTTTTATAGAGCTTTTTTCTAAAAAAAAAAAAAAAGGAAAATTCATTTTATTGGTGTCTGGGAAAGATTCTCTAACCCACTGAAGACATCTTGTGGTGAAACCTAATACTGCAATTGCCTGCTTCTGTTTGGAGATGAGGTTGGCTTGACCTTCAAACTATTATAAAAGGGAAAATATAAAGAAGTTGATGCAGCTGTTAGAAACTGTGGGGGTAGACATTGGTTAATTCTTATTAAATATAGCCTCCACTAAAAGATAAAAGGACTGCTTCTAACTATTATTGAAATGGAGAAACTCTATTTTCAACTAAACTGTAAACTTATATTGGAAAAAATTCATAAAGCCACTGAGCAAGTATGCATTAAAATAAAAGAGATTACTACAGAAATAAGAGTCAGAAACCTTACTACAAACCCTCAAACTGACTTCCAGACTTCAACTGATTATCCTATAGGCCAAAATACACCAGAAGAGGAATTAACCTATATTAAAGAGGAATTTATATTACCTCATAAGCATCCTATTGAGATTTCTAAAGGTAACCTTAATCAAACTACATACAACTCCAAAAATAACAGGAATTGATGTACAAACACGACTTACATGACAACTTTGATAACCAACTACTAACCATAAAATTGGATACAACTGAATGTTTTACTCAGCTGAACCAAACATTGAGACTTGAATTTCTAAAGCAACAAGGGTCTAACTACAAAGGAGTCAGGCTCCTAAAACAGAGGATGGGATGTCTTCCATTGACCCAAATGACATCACAAGGAATAAAGGGAGACCTATCTGTTGAAATAGAGGCTCTGTTATGGAAACCTGCTTGGCACAAAAAGAAAGCCAGAATAAGACTGAAAAAAGAGACTTAAAATTACTTGTAATGGGTTAAAAAGGTCTTGTAGAGATACGGATTGATTTAAGGTTTAAGATTCAGATTTAGAAACGAGAGGAAAACTCGTGATTAGTAGAATATATATGTGAAATAGAGTAAGAATGTACTTTTTGAAATAATATGTTTATTTTATGTATGAAAATTATTTTGTAATGGAACGAGAATAAGAAAATGGAAGAGGTTTCAGAGATTTGGACTGATCTAACAATTAATTGAGTATGTCAAGTTAGTAAGATGATATTTTGTGTAATAATATGTGTGTTTTAGATCTGATAATTATTTGGATGAGATTTAAATCCTACCTAATGGACTGAAATGATTTTGTGTTTTGTTTTGTTTTGTTCTGTTATAAAAATAGATTGACTGATAGACTATATATACATAGAGTAGAGTAATATTTTTATCTTAACTAGGATAATTATTTTGTAGTGGAAGAAGAAATAAGGGAGATTTGTGATAAAATTAATGATTTATTAGATTAAGAATTAGAATACATCTGGAAATATTAGAATGTTATTGCTGGAATATTATGTGTATTTTAGAAGGGGTACCCGAAGTGCTAATAATATGTTTATTTAAGATTAAATCAGATTATGGTAATTGTAAATTAATAAAGCTTAAAAACAGGATCTGGATCTACATAAATGTAATCTAGAAATGGATTATTTTACATATATTATACTATTTGAGGGAAACAGAGAGGGAACGTCTAATGTATTAATTTGAGTTATATATATATATGACTTTGTTTTTGGATGATTGATTACCCCATCACCACGGTGTTTCTCGAGCATCTTGTTGTAAAAGTTAAAAAACCAATAAAACTTGTTTTTTTAAAAAAGAATTCTTATGAGAAGTCTCTTTAAAGTGGAATGGCATTTGTTTATGTTTTAGGTAAAATAGCTGGTTGTGAAAGAAAACATACTGGCCTTTTTAATCCACTCAGCTAGTCTCCAATCTTGATTGCTGATAGATCAGGGCTTTTCACCTTTTCACAGATTGTACCACTTTTAGGACATGACAATATTCGAGTACCACCTATGCTTAGCAAGGTGTCAAAAACTTGATGACTGAAAAAAGGGGGCAGAATTTTTGGTTTTACTGATTAGATTGATTTGTTGTTATAGAAATGGCTAGTTTATACTATTATGGAAAAGTAAAAGCTGACTTCCGGTTCCGGGTTGCAGTGTGTGCAATCACACGAAGAGACTTCTCTCTTCATTGCCTGCTTTTCCTCTGCCGGTAGACCCTTAATCGGGTCGAAAAGTCGCCCTGGAGGGGTGACTACCAATGAGGAGGACTCTCATCGATCGCAGGGGGAGGAGGCAGCTCCTTTCGCGGTCCGAGGCAGCTCCTCAGGGCCGACAGAGAAAAGATCAGCCAATAACATGGCCGATCATTTGGCTACTCCAGCCGAAAGTCAAAAGAACATCTAAGTGTTAAGAAACCATCGTGGATGATCCCGGTGAGACTTTTCCCTCTCTCTCTTTGCCTAACTACTCTCCTGTAGAAAGCCTTTTGGAATTACTTCCCTGTTTTGAAAGAGCTGCCTTTGTCTATTTGGAAAAAAGAGCTTTCCATAACAAAGGGGAAAAAAGTTAACTTTTTATTGACTATTTTTATTTTTGGTTACTTGGGGGCCCTGGAAAAATCCTTATCATAGAACTTTATTATTATATCTTCTAAACTGGAGAATATTGTTTTCCTATGTCTTGGACTTATTTTTTTAAAGGGATAAATCTTTATTGTTTGAAAAAAACACAACTCTATGAGAAGCCGGAAAAGAGATTTTATAGCTCTCTGACTTTGATAACGTCATTTTTGGTGTCTGGAAGAGACTTTCATAGTTTACTGAGGACACCTTGTGGAGAAATTTAAAACTGCAATTGTCTTTTGTTTTTTTGGTCTAATGATGAGATTGGCTTTGATCTCCAGACCATCATAAATGAAAAGAAAAAGGATTCAACAGCTGTTATTTGTGGGGGTGAACACTGACTAAATGTTTTGGAATACAGCCTCCACTAAAAGATAACAGGATTGGTCTTAGTTACGACTGAAATGGAGAAATCTTATTTACAACTCAACTATAAACTCTACTGGATAAAATCTATAAAGCTACTGAGGAAATATGTTTCCAAGTAAGAGAGAGTACTACAGAAATAATAAACAGAAATTCTACTGTGAACTTACAAACCAACCTTCAGACTCTATTTGATCATTCTACAGCCCAAAAAGCAATAGAAGAGGAATTAATTTATACTAAAGAAGATTCTATCTCATCCTACATACAACCTATTGAGACTTTGAATGACCAAAAAATGATGGTAACTAAACTATCTACAATTGCAAAACTAACAGAAATGAACTTGAAATTATAACTGTTGGAGAATTATGACAACTTTGATAATCAATTACTAACTATAAAATTGGACATGATCGAGTGTTTTATTCAGCAGACAGGAGCCAGGCGTCAAAAACAGAGGATGGGAGGTCTTTTACTGACCCAAATGACATTACAAGCAATAATGGGAGATCTATTTGCTGAAACAGAGGTCTTGTTATGGAAGCCTGATTGGCATAAAAAGAAAGTCAGAATAAGACTAAAAAGAGAAATTTAAAATTATATGTAATGGATTAAAAAGGTTTTGAGAAATACGGATTGAATTAAGGATTAAGATTTAGAGTTGCATTAATGTGGGTGACCGACTGGATTAATTTGTCCAACAAAGGGATTCTGAATGTCGAAGGATGGGACTTGTACTTTGGGTGGCATGCTTATCTTTTTATGCAGAAAAAAATTGATAAAACCTTCAGAAATCATATAATAAGGACTGCATTGTTAAGAGTTTGGCAAAAATATTTTTTTTAAGTTTGATATTAAGCTACCACTCTGGGTGATACCATCACATATTTTTCAAGCTATAATCAGAGGAGTGGTGATGGAAGGACTTACATACAAAGATTTGTTATACCAGAGTGGTGGTGGCAATTGGTGCTTAAAATCAATAGAAGTTTTGAAGCAAAATAACCCAAACTTTTCTTGGCTTATGTATAGACAANAACTGCTGCTCGTTTGCTGATAGCCCAAAATTGGAAGAGCCCAATTCTGCCTACAATGGAAGACTGGAGATTGAAAGTTTCGAATCTTGCTGAAATGGCAAAGATTTCGGCTTATTTGAAGAATTACTCGAATGAACAATTTTTATCAATATGGAGAAGATGGATTGTTTATATTCAAAAGAAGCACAGAGTGGTAGAACTTAGGTTTTTAGATTTATTTATTTTTACTTCGTTTATTCTTTCTATCTTTTCATGTAGATTAAGATATTTTGTGGAGTTAGAGATATTAGTATTTGTTTATTTATATATGAATATTATCCTGGGATTAGGTTTGGGAAGTCCGGGTGGTGGTGGGGGATTTTACTTGTTTTTGTGTTTATCTATGTTTATGATTGTTTTTTATGATGAAAAAATAATAAAATTTCTTTGGAAAAAAAAAAAGATTTAGAGTTGAAAATCTGTGATTATTAGAATATATATGTTAAACTTTGTAATAATGTATTTTTTGGAATAATATGTTTATTTGTATAAAAATTTTGTAATGGAATGAGAATAAGAATATGAAAGAGGTTTTTAGAAATTCGGATTGATTTAACAATTAATTGAGTGTATTAAGTTAGTAAGATGATGTTTTGTGTAATAATAGGTGTGTTCTTTTTTTTTTTTAGACATGATAACTATTTGGATGAGATTTAAATGCTATCTGAAGAAATAAGAGAGATTTGTGATAAAATCAATGATTTATGAGATTAAGAATTAGAATATATCTGGATTTGTATTTTAGAAGGGATATCCGAAGTGATAATATGTTTATCTAAGATTAAATTGAACTATGGTAACTGTAAATTAATAAAGTTCAAAAACAGGATTAGAATTTATAGAAATGTAATGTAGAAATGAATTATGTTAAATAGGTTATATTATTTGAGGGAAATAGAGAGGGAACATTTAATGAATTTACTCGAGGTATTATATGATTTTGTTTCTGGATGATTGATCACCCAACCACCACGGTATGTCTCGAGCATTCTGTTGTAAAAGTTAAAAAAACAATAAAATTTGTTATAAAAAAGAAAAGTAAAAAGTTGAGGTTCGATGTTAATACTTCATTCTACTGCAACAGAGGAAGTCAGAAGTCAATGCCTTTTCTTTTCTTTTTCCCTTCTCCCCCTCACTTCCCCCCCTTCTTCCTCCCCACTGTGTCCTACTATTTGCTTTTGTATTTTTGTAATAAAATGTTACAAACCGTAAAAATAAAAGGGAAAAAGTACCGGTTTTAATTTCTTCGGTGGCGGTTCCTTTGCTCTAAGGCCACATGGAGGACCCTTGGCCATGCAGGCTGCCCAGAGCCCTGGGCAGTGGAGGGCAAGCACTCAGCTCAGCCCAGCCTTCCCCAAGGGGGTGCTTGGCTGCACTTACCTCCTCGAGGCTGCTGCTGCTTGGCTTGCTTTCCTTGGCCAGGTTGCTCATGGTGTGTGCAGGAGGGCAAAATGTGTGGGTCAGAGGGAGGCCCACTCCCTCTCCATGCGAGGAGACCGGCTTTGTAACCAAAGCATCAGCGATAGGATGGGAGACCACCAGGAGAGTCAGGAGGAGGGGACAAGGGGATGGCAAAAGGGCAGCAGGGCTGGTCGTGGCCAAGTGCTAAGGCAGGACTTCCCTCAGACCCTCCATCCCTCTCATTATAATCTCCTTCCTTCCTTTCCTTCCTTTCCCCTTTTCTTTTTCCTTCCCTCTTCATTCTCTTTCCTTTTTCTTCCTTCCCCTCTTTCCTTCTTTTTCCTTCCTTGCTCTCTTCCCCTCTTTCCTTCTTTGTTTTTATCTTTCCTCTTTCCCTTTCTCCTTTCCTGTCCCTTCTTGGATGTTCAAATGCAAAAGGGGAAACATTTCTCGATGCTTCCTTGCCTTGTGATCAAATGCCACTTTTGCTAGTAGTCTGTGGCCACTTAAAAGATTGAGAACAAACCAGGCTCAGTTTATCCCTTGCTTGCATTTAGTGGGGGTGTCCACAGACAACAGTACAGCAAAATTGTCAAAATGGTGACTGTGATAGTTGATCAGAGCTCCTCTGTTTTTTATGTGCAACAGCTTTAGCATTTAAGAACAGAGGTAGCTTAGTTGCTTTTCTATTAATACATAGTCCTTAAAAGGGCTCTCCTGTAGGGACCCTGCCTTGGTCTAATTCAGACTGGAAATATAGCAAAGGAAAATATTTTCCCCCAGTCTGCTTTGTCCTGTTTTCCCCACTGGAAATGGCTGTTAGCAACACACAAGGAGGGGATATTTTCCTAAGAGCTCACAATTCAAGAATACCAATGTTAACTTGGATTGCCAACAAAGTTCTGCCTGTGACAAAACAGAACACAAAATTGCTTTTTCCTTTGAACTGGAGCATTTCCAACCAAGTTGCCTCTCCTTCCTTTCTTCCCCTTTTCCTCCCTCCCTCCTTCCCTGACTCCCTCCCTCCCTCCCTTCCCCTTTTTTTTAAGCTGCCAGAGGCTCTGGGCAGAGGTGGCAACAGGCAGGAAGAGGTGGGCAGAGGCTTCTCATTTTGACCCCTCCCCGTCATTGCCTCTGCGTGGCTCTCAGCTCACCTCTCCCAGACCCTCACACGTGTTTGTGTATATGTGTGCGCGCGCGCGGGCGGGTCTCACCCCTTACAGCCCCACGCCTTCAAGAGACCTTCTGAGATGGCAGACTGCAAACTAATGAAAGCTGGTTTTTTGGAGTACTTGTTTCTTTTTCTCAATGTGCTGCCAATCACATCACGCCCTGCACCCCTCAGCTCCCATCCCCAGCCCTGTGGAAGGCTCAAGAAGCTCCCATCAAAACTTCTCTTATCTCTCCCGTTCTTTTACTCCCCAATATCAAAACATGGGGCTGCAAGGAGTGATACCCCCCATGCAAATGCGTGCGCGTGCACACACACACATGCACGGGTCTGGGAGAGATGAGCTGAGAGCCACGCAGAGGCTTTTCAAGCACAGAGGCAATGACAGGGGGAGGGGTCAAAATGGGAAGCCTCCTGCCCGGAGCCTCAGGCAGTTTTAAAAAATGAACCTGCAAAGCCCTCAGAAAGCAGTCCCCAGGGGTGCCAACCCCACGTGCTCACCGCCTCCTCTTGCGGGCATGCCCAAGGGGTGGAGTGGGGGCGGGGCTGAGACAGCGGGGTGGCCCGTCACTGGTTCCAGGGCTGCCCCGTGGATCTAAGGCTGAGTGCATTCTGGCTTTGATGGTAGCTACAAGGTTGTAAATCAGCACCCGGCCAGCCTGGGCTTGCCTCTTTTCTTTCTGAGCAGCCAGCAGGAACAGTAAGCAGGGATTCCGGGTGCCTCCTGTGTGCGCACCCAGGGGGCGGGGCAGGGCAGCCTCTCGCTGGCCCTTTCCTGCCAAAACTTCCTCTTTTTATATCCTTTCCTCTCTCCCACCTCCTTTTCCATGAAACTCTAGCTATGCGCTGCTTTTGGAAGCGCCAATCAGCTGGAGCTCAGTGCTGAGCCCAGACAATTCTGCAGAAGTGCCAATCAGCTTGTAGCCGCACACGTAGATTCTGCCAAACCCTGACAGTTCTGCAGCTCCAGCTGTCTCTCCCTCAAGGCTTGTGCAACGCTGCCACCGCTTCACTCATTCCTCTCCCCCCCCCGCTACCACTTCTCTAGGACGGTTGCATACCACCTGCCAGGTGCCAAAGTACCACCGGTGGTACACATACCACCAGTTGAAAAGCCCTGCAGTAGATGATATGAAATTGGTTAGATCCTGCTGTGGATTTCATTATTTGACAATGTGATTAAACTAGTGGATCAGCAAAATGCTGTGGACATAATATAGTTAGATGTCAGCAAGACATTTGTCAAAGTAGACCACAACCTATTTCTTGATAAGCTAGAAAATGTGAAATAGACAGTACCACCACCAGATGGATTTGTAACTGGCTGAAAACAGTACTTAATGTGTAGCGTTTAATGGAACTACAGCAATGGAGGGAAGTAAATAGTGGGGTACCCCAAAATTCTGTTTTAGGCCCAGTACTCTTCTACATCTTCACAAACAATTTAGATGAGGGAATAGAAGGGGGACTTATCAAATTTTCAGATGACACAAATAAACACCCCAGAAGATGGTCTCAAGATCTTGATGGATCTCAATAAACATGAACACTGGACCCTATCTAACAAAATGAAATTCAAAGTGGATAAAAGTAAGGTTTTATACTTAGACAAGAAAAACCAATTGCTCAGAATTATCAAGAAAAATTGTACTTGAGGTTTGTCAGCTGGGGTTGTATGTACAATAAAATTAATATTGTACATAAAAAAAATATTAAAAAATTCAAAAAAAGGCCAGCTTCAGAGAACAAAGGCATTATCATCTGGAAACCAAATTGCAAATGATAGATCATTGGGATCTCATAAAAAGACTATATATCAGCAAGAGATCATTTCTGAAAGCAGAGGGTCAAGGCATGCTAAGATAAGTATTCTTGGATAGGTTAGCACCAATATTCAGCAGAGCCCAGCTTCTTACTCTGTAATTATTAACAGTACAAAGCCTGAACTTATAGGATTTGCTAATATAGGAATCTGAAAAGAACAGTGAATTATTGACAGGCTACAGGGAGAGTATAAACATAAAAGAGGCTGATACTCTTGAAATCAGTCTCTTAAATAGCACAAAATATATACTGCAAACCATCCAAATGTCTGTCAAAGATAGTATCTAAATGCACACAACAGAAGTAGATAGGATTCAGGATTTATTTGACAGAAACAGAAAATCTGCATACTTACCAGCGACATCTAGATCCAGCTTGAAGCCAACAAGGTGTGTATGAATTGTTCCTAGAGTGTGGTCTCCAACTCTGTTTCCATAATCTAGGCCATCATTATGGAGATAAGATGAACTTATATAACCAGTGGCACGGACTTTGTTTTCAATTGCTCCATTTGGATAAAATACAAAATCCCAGACATAGTCATAATTGCCAATGGTGGACACAGAGCGAAAGACCAATACTGTGCTTTGTAGCCCTCCATAATACAGAGAGTGAAGTTTGGAAAAGTGACGCCGAAATGGAACCCCCATATCCTGTTCAAAAACACAAATAGCATCACGAGTAATGAGAGGTCTTTCTACTTCTGCTAGAAAGGTAACATTAAGATAAGTAGCAGAATAAGGGCAGTCAATCCCGCGCATAAGAGGAGATGAAAACTTTCCAATTCCAAAACTCCCATCCATGTACCTAATAGACATCCCACCAGGGTTGTTGGAGCCATAGACAGACATAGTATCTTGCACACTGAGCTCATACACAACCCTTTCATTTTTGAACCTAATGTCAAAAAGTTGTGGTCCTGTATATAAATCCATTCGGTAGGCAAAACTCCAGGATGCAGAGTGGACTTGGTTGTTTTTCACACTGTACTGTGATCCAAAAGGTTCATAATTCAGGGAACTGAGTTTGGCATGATGCACCCTGGGTTTCATTGAAGAGAATCCCCCATCAGCTGGAACTCTGTTTACCTTTTCCACATGCATATGCCCCTCTGTAAATTCTCTTTCCAATTGTGCCATATCCCTATAATATTGGCCACCATAAAACACTTTCTTCACAATCCAGTGGGTAATATCTAGGCTTCTGTGGTCTATTAGCACTTCAAGCCCAACAGGATGTAAAAAGTAACCAGTTACATTCTGGTACAGAATCAACCAAGTTGCACGATCCCCAGATTTCATTCCCTTTGGCGATGTAGTCATTGCTGCTAGGTTGGCTCCATTGTAGTTCAATACTTCACGCATGAAGCTTGGGGCTGTGGGGAACAATATACTCTTCAGAAAGTGGGCCATCTGCTTGTGTTCAGCAATCAGTGAAGGTCTGCGATAATATGGCACTTGTCCTCCATACTTCTGGACTGTCACATCCCGGTGATATATTGGCTGTGGGAGGGGACCCACCACATATTCAGTAATATTTGGATCTGGCTGATTTCCAAAAAACACTACAACTAAAGCCTGCCTAGGTGGGCATCTTCCTCCATGATCCAGAAATGACAAAGTCTCTGCTTTAGAGGGCTTCTCCAAATCAACAGAATAAATGCAGTTATCAGAAGGCTTTGCATGAGAAGCATCTTCCAAGGTTGCTCCAAGATTGTATTTCAAATATTGTACTACATGGACTAATTCCTCTTGTGATAAATCAGCAAAGAGCCAACTCCATTTGCTATTTAGATGCTCGGGTAAAACTTGAGACTGAGAAGCACAGCTATCATATTTTCCGCCACTGGTCAACAAAATACACACTAAAGCAAAAATTGCTAGAAAGGCTAGAATGAGCATGAGGAGAAGAACTTTCTGATTCATCTTTGCAACAGCAGAAACAGAGGAGTCTAGCAGTGGTGTTCCAATTTCATACCACTCTCTGGAATTGTAACTAGTCAGAATGAAAGACAGAGAAGACAGACTAGGAGGAGGGAAAAACTTGAAAGGAGGGGTTTGTTAAAGGTCAGCAAAGGCATATGACCCTCCTCTTCATGCTTGTGGAGATATATTTGTACTGTGTGGCACAGACATCCTGGGGCTAGAGAAAACAGTAGTGAGTCAAGGGGTAAATAACAAACCACTTATTTCAGTTTGCTCCCGCAGTCCAGTTTCCCAAGGAACGACAAAGTCCACATGATAATAGATACTAGAATGTCTGATAGGTTCAGCATGTTTTGGAAATAAAAAAAGCTGTCTCCTTCTCCAAAGTTAGTTCTTTGGACTAGCAATTAAATCCAACTGTTCCTTGAGGAAAGGATTCAAGATGGCTACAACAATCAAAACACAAAGGATTGATGCAATAAATAACAGAATATCTTAATAGCAACACACTCTATGAATATTGCTTTGAGTGGTTTATCAGAATCGACGTACAGTATCACATTAACTCATAGAAACAAAGGCAATGTTTTTGTTGAGGTACATCCACATGCTAGAAGGGTAAATGCTTTGCCATGCCTTATGGTTGTTTGAGAAGGAATGCTGAGCCAATTTGTCCTGCCTCAAGGCAAGGAAGCGAAGTCATGACTTGGGAATTGTATGGTCTGCCTTCAGGGAATTGCCAGATAGCAGGGTTTGAACAACATGTATACTTGGATGTCTATTGCTTTATCTTTCTCTGGATTGAGACAGGACCTTGTGTCATGCTTCAGGAAACCCAAAGGGCTAAGAGGTTTGAAAGGTTCCCTCTTTTATACAAGCATTTTCCATTTCTTCTTTTTTTTTTAGGGGAAGGAGCACAGCTTGACAGCCTTGAGACTGAATTTCCATTCATCTCAGCCAGAAGAGTTCAGTTTTATTTTTCTTTGTGCCTGGCTTGCTAAGGAAAGAAAAACACAAACTCATGCAGGCAAGAGAAGCCCTTTGCAGGAGTTTCCATTCCTGCTTCTAGTTTGCTATTTGGTTTCCTGAAATTTACAGAATGAATGAGCTCTTTTTGTCTCTTTCCAGCTCAGGTGCCTTGTTCTCCCTTGGACTACAGTTGCAACATTTTCCTAAAACTTTGAAGAACTGCTTGCCTAAACAACCTCTAGTCTTCATTTATATCAGCAGGCTATATCTGTAGACTATACCTTTCTCTTTTTCTACCATTCGATTTGTTCTTCATCCAATTGTTTGCATCTACAGTAGAAAATGTGAACTAGGATAGCAAATGACTTTTGGATCTGTTCTGTAACTGACAACTTTAGTGCACTACTTCCTTGAAAGAGGACATTTAAGCAACATTTAAGAACTCTTAAAAAGTATGGTTAAAATATAATGTAATCATTCAAATTACAGGTAGTCTTCAATGAGGTTGGGGAAAAACTGGTTCAAATCCATCCTCCATAGTGGTTAGTTCAAAAGACCATTTAGTGAGTAGCTAGCTGCAGACCTGTTACCAATGAAAAGATCCATCTCTGTGCTGCATCAAGGTGGAAAAAAGCTAAAAACTGTTGCTTTAGTATTAGTACTAAATTGGAAATAGTACAAATATTTGGAAATAGTTGCAACAGTTACTGGAATTCTTGTAACCCTACTCCTTTCATCTCAATACATTTTATTAAAGAAAACAAAGATCCTTGGTTGGAAATAATTTATTTTGGTTTGAGACAATTACCAAAAAGCTGAATCTCAGCTAGTTGTTTTTTTTGCTGTTATGTTTTTAACAATTTTAATTCTATATTTGGGTGTTATCTTTTGGAATGGATGAGCACAATAAATTTAATGAATAATAATAATGAAAATTCATTGGATGTCTCTTTCAGCCCAACTTGTTCCAGAGTTATGGGAAAAATCTAAAACTAAGTCTACATAGGGTGTCTCGATTTTCTGGGGAAATATGGGACATGGCCTTAAAATATGTCTTAGAAGTAATCCTCAGATTATGCTAGCAATTGGGACCTGGACTGTCAACAGTGATATGGTCATATCACATAACTACATCACTTAGCAATGGCAATCCCAATTGCCGTTGTAACCTCAAGGTTAAGCAGGAAAATGCAATAATCAAAGATGAGTGTGGGGGTACCCTGGGAGAAGGGGGCACCACAGATGGCATTATGGAGCACAGGTAGGTTGTTGAAGGCCTGGGAAGGGAAGCAGAGAAGGCTTATCTGTATTACGTGATCAAATAGATTTAGATTGTTTTACGAATATGTTAAAAGTAGTTTCAGAATAGGCTTTCAAGTTTAAGAAAAAAGTGGGGACTGGATGGGGAGTAGGTAAAGGTTACTAAGATATCTAAGAAAAAGTGTTGTTCTGTCTGCTGAAGTGTTTTTATACTTCCTTTAGACCTCTGACAAATTTTTGACTAGCAATGGCTACAGGCAGAATTATATACATGTCTTTACTATCAGTCCCACCCACTTTTTTCTTTTTCTGGTTTTTGTGTGGGATATTTTGAATTTTAAGCACAGCAAGATGCAACTGTTGGCCAAAGTTATCTTTGGCTCAAGTTATGTAGTATTCAAACTATTGGGCAAGTATCTTAGAAAATGCTATGGTAACTATCTTAGAAAATGGCCTAGCATACCATATTCCCTAGGGATCTGAACCCTTTTGAATTGCTACATCCTGCTTAATTTGCAGCTGTGCAGATGCAAGTCAATTATTTGCTTTCTGAGCTCAGCTGCAGAAGAACTTTGTATATTTTACCTTACAATAACTCTGTGATGTATGCAGACTTTGAACTGGCATGCTTTCACCACATCTAATTATTAACAAAACCATATTGTTTGGGCATACCATTTTTGCAAATGTTACTGACAATGGCAAATTATTCAGCAGTTGCACATTTTAAGCTTCTGCAGGCCAGTAAAAAGAAACCCAACCTCCTGTTCTTGATGGGCTAAACAGGAAACCTTGAAAAAGAAAGGAAGAGAATAGTGGTTTGGACCACAATACCATCCTGTACATGTTTCTAGTTTCTATCTAAAATGGTATGATTTTTTTGTTCCTTTTCCACAACTTTGCTAAAATATTGCCCAGTCCTTAGCAAACTTGATTTTTGAAATAGGCATAGGAAAAGTAAAATGAGCAAATCCATGCAAATCTGCACTTATGCTACAAAGGTAGAAAGTATTTGAGCCAATCATATTTCACTTACAAATAGTTTGCGAACAAATTCCACATCATTTTATATATCCATTAAAAATAATAAAGAACTCCTCTTGATTGTTAAAGTGGCTTGCAAACAGCTGCTGCTCACAAGCAAAACTAGAAGACAAAGATAAGGAGGAAAATAATTGAGCAGAACTTGCACAATCTGATATAATTCTTTTTCTCTAGAATCAGCTGGCCACAAAATAAGTAACCTCAGCAGATAGATGCAAGCATGTTTCAATAGAACTAGCATTCAACTGTAGATTTTTATGTTATTTCCCACATTATTCTGATTACAGGTAGTACTTGAATTACAACAATTTGAAATTACAACAGGACTGAAAAAAAGTGACCTATGACCGTTTTTCACACTTATGACCATTGCAGCATCCCCATGGTCACATTATCAAAATTAAGACACTTGGAAACTGACTCACATTTATGACCATTGCAGTGTCCCGGGATCATGTGATCACCTTTTGCGACCTTCTGACAAGCAAAGTCAATGGAAACCCAGAGTCATTTAGCACACGTGTTAATAATTTACCAACTGCAGTGATTAACTTAACAATTGTGGCAAGAAAGGTTACAAAATGGGGTAAAATTCACAAGAAATGTCTCACTTAGCAACAAAAATTTTTGGACTCAATTGTAGTAATAAGTCAAGGATTACCTGTATTTTAAAGCCCTGAATGGATATTGTGCTAATATGTCTCTACAGCTGAAGCAAAAAATTAGAAACAGGAAATGGGAATAGGCTAATCTAATTCTGGAGCTTTTACCATACAATTTGTTATACCATACAATTTGTTATGCTTCAGAATCATCCCCACCTGAATCTTATAATACTGTATCTTTCAAGTTCAGAAAATGAATAAGATGAAATTAAAAGCAATTTAATCTTTACAATTAAGTAGCAGTGTCAGCTTCTCTTTGATTAAGTCAGGAGGAGGCAAGAAAAATCACTAGTTTGCTTAATGAAATTTTGTCAATTACAAGGGATAAAAAATTTACAATTACAGCACAGAAAAGAGGCCAATACTCTCTAGGTGTGTATGTTTCAAATTAATCAAAGAGAAAGAAAACATATAACTATCAATTAAATAGGAGATGATGAAAACAATAATAGAAATATCACATCACCCAGACAATTTAAAAACAACCTGAAAGTCAGCTTTCTAGAAAAATACTTGAGAGTTGTTGACATTTGTGTGCTGACTATATGAAAGAACCATTATAGACAGAGACTGCATTCTGCAGAAAGCATGACTTTATGTCCCCGAAGAAAAGACCTGTGGCTATTAAATGAACTGAACAAAAAGGAATACATTAAAAAGTAAAAAAATGCTTAAAAATGCTGTATAATAGACAACATCCCCATGCTACCAACATAGGGTTGCTAGTTCCAGCTGAAATCATCCTGGAACAACCCATCTTGCTGTTTGAGGCAACTCTAGACAACTAATAAATTAATACATTAATAAACACAGTTTTAATGTTAATATTTATTAACTGAATTAAGAGCTCCTGATTAAAGCTAGTTGTTTATAAAATAAGGAACCCCTTTTGTATATTGATTCTTCATCTGCCCTCACTTTGTCAACCAGGCAAACAACTTCTGTGTTACACAGAAATATGTAAGCACTCTGCTTTCCTACCATGAGCCAACTTATCACAGGACAATTCAACAATTCGATTCAATTGTTTAAAATAATTAAAACATTATTTTAAATTTTGTCATTCACATTTCATCCCTTCTTTTGCATCCTTTAATGATTCTATTCCACCATTTTTTTCAATATTAGCGTAACTTTTGTCCTGTGTCGTCTCATAGCAAGTTGGCCATGGCGATTTGGCCATGGCATGTTATCCTAGACTCAAAGGGAACCGTTAACACCTCAAAAAACCTGTTGGAAGGTCTGCCACATTAATGTAAAGAAGCCCTCTTAAAAGGACAACGACTGGGGCTTCAAAATGTGAAGGCTCTTCAATGCCTCAGTCCTGGATATCCAACACATTTGGCCATGGAATCAAGTTATTTGAGAAACTCATATTTGAAAATACTGAAACAAACAACAGTTTCCTCTACAAAAGAATATCCTTGTAATTTTATTGAGAATTTCCAATGTTGAGAAAAGGCTAATATATCCTCAGATCTAATGCTTACAATTCAGCAGGAATTTGTGCTAGGATGAGAGATGGAAACAAAACAGGCAGATACACAGAATGTCTTGCTGTGGTCTTGGAGGATTCTTAGTCCTCATCGACAATTGTTAATTTACATAAAAGCATAAAACATCATAAAATCTCCAAAATGGTATGGTAGCCAAGCAGCCATTAACATACCACTCCAGATAAAATCATATACCAGACTGCTCTCTAATCCATTTTAACTTCTTCCAGAAGGCAATCAAATTTGAAGTCTCTCTCTCTGTATTAGCATTCCAGGGGACTAGTATGACTACCAGCAATTCTCAGCAAAATTGAATTGGTTGAACCAATTCTACTGTAAGAATCCTGAAAGTATGCCATAAAAAAATTAAAGGTAAAAATCAGCACAAGTCCAAAAGCACTAACCAGCACAACTGTGAACAGCGTGCTTCAAACTGGGTGAGGAATTCGATCTTCTTTTCTATTCTACATTTAATTTCCTGGAAAAGATCCCCAAGAAGCAAAATACCTCTGAAAGGGAAGGAGGGGGATTTCTGCCCCATCTTTATACTAACAGAAGTGGCGAATTAATCTTTTTATGGAGGATTAAAATATATGGAAGTGAAATAAATAAAAAACCTGAAATTTAAAACTTAAATCTGGATAAATCTAAAATTGTTTGAATGGTTAAGACTCTCATTCTAAAGATAATTGTTCATTTTGGAAATTGAAAAACAAATAGTTGCTGACACCTAGTGGTGGATGAAGACTATGACAGCTATGACTTTAATATAAGACTTGGCAAAACCTGGGAAAAGCTAATCTATGTTTGTGACCTTCAAAGCTTTAGCAACAAAGAACAGCTGTGACAAAAAAAAAGAAAAAGAAAAAAAGACAATAATCTGGGCTGTAGACAAAGAATTATAAATTTCAGTAAAAAATATTTTTTGAACTATTTGGATTACAAATGTCTATTTAATTGGGACTCTAAAGCTATTTGCAGAGAAAAGAAAGGAAGAGAAAAACTCAAATTCTTGGCCATTGTGGGTCAGAGACATGTAGAAAGAACATATCAAGAAAACATAAATACTTCACAGGAGGAGATATATAGTATACTGCAACTAATTCAAATAATAATGACTTTAAACCACAAAGAAATCCAAAATAATTTTGAAAATATCAATCAATCTATTTCTAAGTTAACTGTACAACAAAAAATTCCCAGAAAACAACAAGAGAGAAGGAACAGATAAAACAGATAAATGGATATAGCATTGAGAATAGAGACTTAAATATGGAACTTAACAAAACAAGGAAATGTGATTTAATCCTAATGGAAAAAAATTCACAAGAATTGGAAAAAACAACTTTTCCCTTAAGACTACAAAATAAATTTGAGGACAAGAAAACAGAGTGGATAAAATGGACTGTAGAGATGTCAGGAACATCGGAGAGAAAGGAAATGATAAGAGAAGCGGAGAGAAAGAAAAAGATTTTCAACAAACATGGAAAGGCAGAAGCCTCGTACAAAGACACTTCACCTGATTTACTTTTTATATCTACAGCAACATTTACGAACATATGGAAAAACATTTTGATTCAGCAAAATACATTGATTAAGAAAGATACTGGGCAAAGGAAAAAGACTAAAGTGGAAACCAAGAAAATAGATGATGGGACTTACCAGAGAGAATACTTAAAAAAGAAACATTTGTTTGAAAATGGTTAAAGAAATAGAAACATTTTGGAATATATATGTCATTCTAAGAGGGATAAACTTCCTAAATAATATAGTATGCTTTTTCCCATTCTCTTTCTTGATATGAGTAATATAAAAAAGTTGAAATGACTTAGATAAAGGAAATGTTTTAGATATTTAAATGTGATTGAATTTAAGAAAACTATAATGGATAAAAATGTTTTGAATAAGAGTTAAAGGACTAGATGACTAGATGTATTAAATGGAATGTTTAAAGATTAAACATATTTTTAATTATGGTTAAAAAGAATAAGAAATTTAGGAAATATATATATATTAGCGTAGGAGGGATATATATTTTAAGTAGTATGTTATTTCTTATTTTTTTCACTTTTGCTCTCCTTTCTTTTTTAAATTGTTTTATCTATTTCTTAAGAAATGTAAAAGTGTGAGATGGTTCATACGGAAAAATAGAGTTAAATTTTCAAATGTAATTAATTTTTGAGAAAATCTTAACCAATAAGAATACCTAGAATTTGGTGGGAGAAACAAACTAAAATAAGGACTATAAAAGGCTCTATGATAAGGCAACCAGAATGATTAGATAGAAAAGAAATATTATATTGATGTGATTATTATTTTTAGGAATATTGGGAAAAAATTATATATTGAATTGTTATCTATCAAAACAATAAGAATTGTATTAACTCAATGTTTGCAAAAGAGGATATTTTGGGAAAAGAGGAAATCAATTAAAACCATTATGTGGATTATGGATTATAGAAATCAATTGTTAATGATTGTTTTACAAATGTAACCCAGACTACACACTATTCACCAATTATTGATTTATGTTTTAAAAAAATCAATAAAATATATTACAAAAAAAAAAATTGTACCTGAAAGCCTATTGGTAAAACCAGTGCAGGTTCACATGCATAAAATTCTCTCGCTCGTGAGCAGTGGCTAACATAAAAGCTACAGTACTTTAAACTAAGTTGAAACGTCTGCTTTAAAGGCAGCCCAAAGTAGGTACTGCAGTGGTTCGAGTTGCGATGATAGCATGATAGCACTGTAATAAGGTTTTCTTCTCCTAGGGAGGGGTACAATTAATGAAGCAGCTAGAGTTGGGCAAAGGCCTCTTGGCTATTGCCACCTGCTGTTCCTCCAAAGGTGTAAGTCCAAGATGAAGCCCAAATCATAGACTGGGTCCTTCAATAGTGCTTCCCCATCAAGAGATACCATTAAAGCAGCCTATAAAGAACCGTGAGATTAGCCTTCAAGAAGAGGAGGAAGAACTACAGCCAAGACAATAATCAGATATAAATGTTGGCCTAAAGCAGGATGGAATTTAAGAAAGAATCTCAGACTCACCACCCTGTGTAATCAAGACTGGAGCAAATTTTACAAACTAAATTAGCTAACTAATCCCTATAGTCTCTGGGAGCCCTTGATGTTGACTCTTCCCCAACAAGCAAGAGTCACTTTAAACACAATCAGTTTATAGCTACCACTGCTGGAATAAGAGAGAAATAAAATAAGGCAATGTAAAAAGAAAATTAAAAAACAAAATGCTGCTCTTCTGAGAGTTAGGAGGTATTTATAAAATGAGCAAATCCTGTTCTTTCTCACTATACTTTAATTACTTAGTATATACACACACTAGACCAAATTAGAAGCCTCACAATAAATCATGTGTAAACTGCCAATTCAACTTGGGGTTTGGATAAAGGCAGATTATGTATATTTTGCCCTAAGAGTACACTGAATTAAAAAATGAAAATCTGCTTTTTCATCCTTTACCGACTGTTGCCAACATGATTTATATAGCACTTGCAAGTGGATACAGTGGAAGTGAAGGAAAAACAAGCTTGGCATTTCTGACGGCATATTAGTTTGAGGTACTACATCCAACTGATTTATGATGGCAAACTGTTTTAGACAAAACTCTGCAACCCTTACTGTGAAAAGGCGCTAAGCACAAAACTACTAATATCATTGGATGAATTCTAGGGGTTGTCTGGCCTAACATACTTACACAGAAAAATAGTCCAAATTCTGTACTTTCCTTCCTCCTTTGTTACCAGTATTTTTCTTCTCTTCATCCTATAAAACCAAACCAATAAACTATAACACCACAGAAATTTATATCCTAAGAATTTAAATTATTAGCCTATTCAGTGTGACAATCTCCTCAAAAAAAACCTTCTTGGCTTCCGGTTTTGTGCAGTAGTGCAGCAGCTGAGGGATCGCAGGGCTCCGTACCCTACAACTGATTTCTGCCTGTAGGGGACCCTAAATGGGCCTGAAGTTGCCCTATAGAGGCAACAAAGAAGGAAGTCCAGCCGATTGCGGAGAGACGGTGATTGATCCAAGCGGCTTGGGAAAAGCCCTCTAGAAACCGGCAGGAGAAAGGCTGGCTAATGTCAGAATCTAGCCCAAGCTACAAGCAGCCGAAGCCTAAAAGCACTATTTTAAGCTGACTATAAACAACGTGTTTGGCACTGGGTAAGAAGAGTAATTTTCTACTTGAAAATTGATTCCCTGTGAAAAAAGAAACCCTCCCCCAAAAGCAAAAAGTGTCCAAAAGTGAGGAGGGGGATCTTGGCCTCATCCTCCTACAGACAGAAGCGGCAAATTAAACTGTTCAGGGGTAACAGAAATATATTAAAATGAAAGGATTACAAGACTTAACTTGGATAAGTTTGAAATTGGTGGAATCTGTTAAGATTTTCTTTTTAAATCATGAAAATAGAAGTAAACAATTGTCTATTACTGAAAAATTAAAAAAATGATCTGGTGCTGACATCTAGTGGTGGATGAAAATATACAATAGCAGTTGCTCTATTATAGGGATTGGCAAAGGCCAGGAAGAGATAACTGCTTCTTGATGACCTTCAATATCTTAATAACAGAGAACAGAAATATGTTTATATTTAATTGTCATTTATTCAAATAATAAGAACTGTATTAATTTAAGGTTGGCAAAAGAGAATATTATTGGAAGAAGAGAAAAATCAAGCACAGCCATAATATGGACAATAGATTTATAGAAATTGTCATTGTTTTTTAGATACTAACCCAGACAACATGCTGTTTACCAAATAATTTTTTTTAAATCATGAAAATAGAAGTAAACAATTGTCTATTACTGAAAAATGAAAAAAAAATTATCTGGTGCTGACATCTAGGTGGTGGATGAAAATATACAACAGCAGTTGCAAAGCCCAGGAAGAGATAACTGCTTCTTGATGACCTTCAATATCTTAATAACAGAGAACAGCTGTGACAAAAAACCCCCAACATTTTGGGCTATCTACAAAGTGAGAACTATAAACTAAAAAAAAAAGACCTTTCTGGATTACAAATAGTAACTCAACTATGATTCTAAAGCTGTCTGCGGAGAAAGAAAAACCCTGACTTTTGGCTATCATGAAAACCCAGAGATTTGCAGAAAGAATGTACCAAGAAAAAACAAATACTTTCCAAAAGGAGATCTATACTATGTTGCAACTAATTCAAACAACAATTACCGTATATACTCGAGTATAGGTCGACCCGACTATAAGCCGAGGGACCTATTTTGCCACAAAGAACTGGGAAAAAATGGTGACTCGCGTATAAGCCGAGGGGGCATTTTTCAGCAAACACATTTTTCCGCCTGGGCTAATCGTCCTCTTTGCAACCCCACCCCTCTGCGCGCGATTGTAGCACTTTGCACAAAGG
>NW_015386578.1:237105-257714 GCF_001527695.2 Protobothrops mucrosquamatus | reverse complement strand
CGAAGCCCCACTCCCCCGCCCTTTTGCTTTTGCTCCCGAGCCGGCATTTTTTAAAAGGGCTTGACTCCAGCCTGGGATTCGGAGCGGGAGACGGCGCCGCTGCTGCTGCCGCCCGCGCTGCTGTGGACTTACAATATCCCAGCAAAAGACTTTGCAAAAGACCACCCCGCCAAGGGGGAAAGGCGCGCAGTTGGGCACCATCTGCCTTCGGCGTCCCTTTAAACGGTGCTCGGATATTGTAAGTCCATAAAGAACTGGGGAAAAATATTGACTCGAGTATAAGCCGAGGGGGGCATTTTTCAGCTCAAAAAATGGGCTGAAAAACTCGGCTTATACTCGAGTATATACGGTATCTCAAACCACGAGGAAATCAAAAATAACTTTGAAAATATAAATGGACACATTTCCAATTTAACTTTATAACACAAAAATTCTCAGAAAAAAAAATAGAGAGTGAGCAGAAAAAACAGGCAACTGAATACAAGACAGAGGAGAGAGATTTTAAGATGGAATTTAACAACAGAAGAAAGTACGACTTAACCCAGAAGGAAAAAAACTTACAGGAAATACTAGATATGGAAAAGATAACCTACACTTTAAGATCACAAAATAAGTTTTGAGGGCAAGAAAAAAGATTTGACAAAATGGATTCTGTCAGGAGAACTACGAGAACTTGAGAGACAAAAAATGATAAATAAAATCAAGAAAGAAAGGAAGATTCTCAATGAATACAAAAGGGCGAAAACTTCCTATAAAAATATCTTACCTGTTTTGCCTTTTATACCTGCAACAACATTTTTAAGATTATGGGAAGATTTTTTGATTCAGTGAAGCATACTGATCAGGAAAGATGTTTGGCAAAAAAAAAAAAAAGGCTAAAGCAAGAATTAAGAAACTAGATCAGTGGTGGCGAACCTATGGCACAGGTGCCAGAGGCGGCACTCAGAGCCCTCTCCGTGGGCACGTGTGCCATCGCCCCAGTCCTAGGCCTTCAGCTGGGTTTTATAAAATCTTTTCGTTTTAGGCCTCCGCCACCGTGTGCAAAAAAAAAAAAAGGTTCAACCAGTCAATTTCAACTTCTCGTAGAAAAAAAAGGTCTTGCAAAGTTGGAATTGATTGATTGAACTTTTTAGTCCCACCCAATCTGCCGTTATCACCGCAGCTGCACCCACCCAATGGGCCACGCCCACCCAATAGGCCATACCCAGCCAATGGGCCACACCCACCCAGCACTCGAAGATGCATAAATGGGTTTTGGGTTGCAGTTTGGGCACTCAGTCTCTAAAAGGTTTGCCATCACTGAACTAGATGATAGAATTTACCAGAGGAAATATTTAAAAATTAAACGTTTGAATATGGTTAAAGAAATAGAATTGGATATAAATAAAGATTAGTTTAAGAGGGATGAATCCCTAAAGTAATACAGTATGCCTTCTTTCTTTTTTCTTTTGTGTTTTGTTGTTTGATATGAGATATGAGAAATATAAAAATATTATGGTTTATATAAAAGAAATGTTTTCTCTGTTTTTCTTTTTCTTAAGATATGAGAAATGTAAAAATGTTGGGATGGCTCGTATGAGAAAAAAGACTTAAATACTTAACTGTAACTAATTCTGAGAAAATCTTAACCAGTAAGAATGCTTTGAATACTGCAGGGGAAACAAATTTAAATAAGAACTTTGTAAACAGAATCTATGACGAGGCAACCAAGATGATCAATCAGAAAAGAAATTTTATATCGATGTGGTTATTTGCAGAAATATGAGCAAAATGTTTATATTTGTCATTTATTCAAATAAGAACTGTATTAATTTAAGGTTGGCAAAAGAGAATATTATTGGAAGAAGAGAAAATCAAGCAAAGCCATAATATGGACAATAGATTTATAGAAATTCTCATTGTTTTTTAAATACTAACCCAGACAACATGCTGTTTACCAAATATTAAGGTGATTATGTTAAAAAACAATAAAGCATATATTTTTAAAAAACCCTTCTTCACAAAAAGAAAAATACAGAGTCCAACCAATATCAGATCCATTTAAGGAATACATTCAAAATCGCAGTACTATAGACTCAGGTTGAGTTAGTGTCAATTCTCCTGCATTGATTACTTTACTTTCATTAGGAATATATCATTATATGCAAGTGCTTAGACATCCCTGGTCAATTTGTGCATGTTAATGAATCCCAAAATGAACATAAGCTGATAAAACCTGTGTATGGTACAAAGATAAAACTTGTGTATGGTACAAAGATAAACATGACATTTTCCTGCAAATCTGACAGCATGCATATTGTGTATATAAGGCCTAATATTTCTGAGAAAGGCTTTGCAAGAAAAAGTATTTGTGTGTTTGGGGGAGGGGGAATCCGAAAACAATATTAGCTATCTATGGCAGAGGTTTCCAACCTTTTGGGCACCAGGACTGCTTACATGGAGAGATTTTTCCACGGACCGGAGAGGGTGTGGTTTTGGGTGCTGCCTGCATCCCACAGATGGGGCTTTGTTTGTTTGTGCGGCCCGGTTGCTGGCATGCTGCAGCCCGGTACCACGACATGCCCAGAGGGTTGGGGACCTTTGATCTATGGGAAACTTTTGGAAATTGCATTTCTGCCAAAAAGTGTTTCAAAGACTGAAACGGTGAGCAAACCTTTGCACCTATCATTTTGCATTTATCATATTCATTATTCTTTTATTCTCAATCTGCAAGCTGCACATTAAAAAGCTTGCAGTTACAGAAAGATGTAATGTTTAATTCTACACTATGAGAGCTTTTATGCATCTATTATGCATCTATTATGCAATTAGGATTTGACCAGGAGTGCCTAAATTTTTGTATACAACTGTACCTTGCTTTAAAACAAGGTATTTAATCAGATGATTTGTTCTGACAATATATAGAATATTTAAGTATTTCCCATACAGTGGATAGTGCAGCAGAAAAATGGAATCTCTCATGGAGCAAGAGGCTTGAAGATAAGTTACATCTTGCTACTCTTAAGTGGAATCAAATATTCTATACACATTCCAGGCAACACAGGTGTTTGTTCCTATGGGAAAGAGATCTCTGCATAGCTAGGTCTTACTATTTCAACCATACACTTGCTGACTCACCATTACTATGCTAAACTTTGCTTTATCACATTACTGGATTCTTCTTGCACCTTAGAGTATGAAATGGAATTCATGGTTGCACTTGTTTCATTCAGCATAAGAATTAATTGGGGGGTAGAAATAAAGCATTGATAACATAGAGAGATCTGTATGAAGAGCTGCAGAATTCACTAAATTGGAACCTCAGAGCTTTGAGTTACCTGATCAAGGTTTTTTTTGGCCCTTTATTGCCCAATCAGATTATGAGAAGGAATTCTCCCACACCCAGGATAAACTCATCCGTATCTTCATTTAAACATACACTCTAATATTACTCCTTTTGATGTCTCCAGAACCTACAATTACTCACCTGCATTGGATAAATCAGATTTTTCCATACCATGAATAATTTTATTCATCTCTTCCCTATTTGTCTGCTGTGATGAAATGCTGGAAGACTATAGCTCTAAAACAGACATGTCAAACTCGTGATGTCACATGACGTCGCGCAACATATCGGAGCTTTTTTGCCATTGCCGGCAATGGGGTGGGCACGGCTCCGGTATGATGAAACCGGCCCATGGGCCGGCAGTTTGACACCCCTGCTCTAAAAGCTTTAAGTATTCAAATGCATAATACAAAATTTTAGTTGAGAACTGAATGAAATGCACTAGATCTGCAAAGTAGCACTCTTCAATTTCAGTTCAGGAAAAGTTAACAAAGACTATGGAACAGCATGACTGAAGGGACCAATAGTAAAGAGATACATGTTTTATTTAAGAAAACACACTCTGGCACTATTCATTACTAACTAACACTATCAATTCACACATAAAGACTGCAATATATGTATCTGAGACTTTGCTCCTGTCCCCTTATGAAATTCTGTTTCTTGTGGTTTCTTGACCATCATAACACAGAGGTAGGCAACAATTTTTTTTCTTTATTTATTTCTGTGGAAGGCCATGTTCCTCTAGAACAGTGTTTCTCAACCTTGGCAACTTTAAGATGTGTGGACTTCAACTCCCAGAATTCCCCAGCCAGCAAAGCACAGCGGGGAATTCTGGGAGTTGAAGTCCATGCATCTTAAAGTCACCAAGGTTGAGAAACACTGCTCTAGAAGTAATCAGTCTAGGATTGCATCACATGCTGAGATGGACAGAGCTAAAACAACTGATCCATTTAGCCAGAGCAAATTACATTGAGCTTATTCTTTCTGAAATCCCCCCCTTTTATCCATCTTTCCTTATTCCAATGTATTTGCTCTCTCTTTTCCCCCTTACAAAGAAGACAGATCAAGGATGCATTGCTTTTTCTAGAAAAATGAACTGATTGATTGTAAAGGTCTTTCAACGTCAAGCTACATGAAATGAGACCAGAAATTGCAACCAGTTTACTCCTGCTTAAGCCCATTCTGAATGATCAATATTCATTCAACTTGGAAGCCAACTGGATTTCAATGTACACTACAAAAGAAGTATGAGAGTGCCTTCAAGCTTCATTCAGGAGACAGGAAAAAGTAAATACCACCATAGAAGGCAAAAAGCCTCAGGAACAAGATCTGAAAAGGGGCTTATTTCACACCTTACCATCATTACTGATAAAGCTCAGAGCTGCCATTACAGAGATTTTTCATTTTACCCCATAACTTTCTAAAATGTCAGAGGAGAAACTTGGGAATAAACTGCAGACTCAAAATTATAGCTCCTTTTCATTAACAGGTCTGAGATAAGAAAGATAAAGGGCAAAAATCAAATGGATACAGACAGAAATATTGGTTACCAATGCACTGGTACCTATGAGGATGATTAAAGATAGATTCAAAGTTCCTGTTACTTTTAATTTGTCGGCATAATAGAAGTTGTACAGAGGTTCAATGTAGAAAGGAAATAGAAACAATCCAACAAAGCAGCTGATACAAGGAAACAAAGACAGGGAAGGCTGCTCTCAGGAGCAGCTAGTGAGGGCAGTTGTTATGTGATTTTTTTTATCTGGGTAAGGGTAAGGCTTACCCAACTACAAATGACAGGGAGGCAAAGGCAGTTGCAATAAGTTCAGGGCAATGAACCTCCTGTGCCCTTGGGAGATGGTAGAGAAAAGGCCTCTTTAAAACAAACAGGGAAAGAAGTCAACAAACTTCATTCATCGTGCCACTGTTGCTGTTGTCTATTTTTAAACAAATCTAACACCACTAACACTACAGCACAAGATGGATATAAAGATAAATAGTAAATCTGAAAAGAAACTGCAGCATCCCACAGATAGCATCCCCTTTCTGTTTTCACGAAAACCAGAAAAGAGTAAAATGGAAGAAGCCAACAGGATTTATTCAGACCTAGCAGAACATCTAAGACACTTTGGGCATTGGCCAGGCAAGGTCTCCAGAAACAAGTACTAGGCTCATTTAATTAGAGTAGGAAAAAGAAAGGATTATGATGAAATATACTTCAGGTCTTCCGTGCTTGATCATTCATGCTGAAATCAGGCAGTCCAATCTTGCTAAACCATCTAACAGGCTTGCCTTGCCCCAAGAAAAGATGTGTGTGTGTGTGTGTATGTATGTATGTATGAATGTGTATATGAATGTGTATATATATATATGTGTGTATATATATATATATATATATATATACACACACACACACACACACATACACACACACGCACGCACACACACACACACACACACACACATATATATATATATATATATATATGTATGAATGTGTATATATATATATACCAGTGGTTTTCAACCTTTTTAATGCCGCGACCCCCAACCGGTCGTAAGTCGAGGACTAAACCGGTCGTAAGTCGAGGACTAAACCAGTCGTAAGTCAAGGACTACCCAACCGGTCGTAAGTCAAGGACTTTCCCTGCCCAGGAGCGCCGCGCATCCGTGGTTCCACCCCCTGCGCCGGCCGAGGCATAGCTGGCAAGCGGCAGAGATGGAGCAGGCCGACCACCAGCTGGCCCAGCCCAAGGGAGGTAAGGCACCCGCCGGAAAAGGGAAAAAAAATGGCAGACAGCCTTGCTTGGCGACCCCCGTGAAATGGTCGATCAACCCCAAATGGGGTCGTGACCCATAGGTTGAGAACCGCTGATATATACATATATACATATTTAAAAATAACACTAAAAATAGATGAATGACTCCTGGGTATATCCATGGTAAATAATAAAATGTGAACACCAGGAGATTGCAAAATCTTTAAAAGTTTTAATAAAACATTAAAAACCTTTAAAAGAATTTTAAAAAAGGACCTAGCTTTCGTTGGATCCTACCAACATCATTAGGGCACAAATAATTCAATGGGAGAAACCATTTATAGCCCAGCCAGCGCCTGCGCCCGACCTCTAGACCTCGTCGATGTGATTATAGGTAAGAGACACCCCCAATGTCGATGTGAGGATAGGTAAGAGAAGTGAGGAGGCAATGGATACAACGATTGGCTACCTGGGACCCATTACGAGGTCTAGAGGTCAGGCGCAGGCGCTGGCTGGGCTATAAACGGTTTCTCCCATTGAGTTATTTGTGCCCTGATGATGTTGGTAGGATCCAACGAAAGCTAGGTCCTTTTTTAAAATTCTTTTAAAGGTCTTTAATGTTTTATTAAAACTTTTAAAGATTTTGCAATCTCCTGGTGTTCACATTTTATTATTTACCATATATACATACATACATACATACATACATACATACATACATACATACATACATACATACATACATATATATATATATATGGTTGATAATATCAGTAAAAATTCGACTCCTGGGTATATCACAAAACAAATCAATTACGATCATTAGGAGAATCCAATAAGGAAAATTTTTTAATAAAACCAAGCTTTCATCGGAAACTTCCGACATCGTCAGGGTTAAAGTCAGTCAATGGGAAAAAACTTATATAAGATCACCAAGCGCCTGCATCCGGCTTCTAGACCGCATCATCAGTCCCAGCTGATCAGATTGCACTCTAAACGTATCCTTAACACCAGCACCCAGCCCTTTCCTGTTCCTACTTCGTACACTCCCATTCACTCCTCCATCACTAATTCTTGGGCTGAGTGGGATTCTCTCCCCCCTTCTTTGGGGGATAGCTGTTTCTATACTACCCCCTCCCTCTTGTGCATAGTTCTTTTCGCCAGGGGTCTTGGGGTGCAGGGATTGCTCACGTAAACAGGGATAGGAGAGTAGAAGACAAAGAACGAAGAGAGACGCCCAGGTTACAACCCCAGGGGGCGGGGGGAATTGGTTGGAGTCCGAATGGGGTATATGGTGAGATCAAGAGAGGATTGAATGGCCCCCACCCCAAGACCCCCGGCGAAAAGAATTATGCACAAGTGGGAGAGGGTAGTATAGAAACAGCTATCCCCCAAAGAAGGGGGGAGAGAATCCCACTCAGCCCAAGAATTAGTGATGGAGGAGTGAATGGGAGTGTACGAAGTAGGAACAGGAAAGGGCTGGGTGCTGGTGTTAAGGATACGTTTAGAGTGCAATCTGATCAGCTGGGACCGATGACGCGGTCTAGAAGCCGGATGCAGGCGCTTGGTGATCTTATATAAGTTTTTTCCCATTGACTGATTAAAAAATTTTCCTTATTGGATTCTCTCTCTCTCTCTCTGTGTGTGTGTGTGTGTGTGTGTGTGTGTATATGTGTATATATATATATATGTGTGTGTGTGTACACACACACACACACACACATATACACATATTCAGAATGATAAAATAAATGTAATGGAAGAAATACATGTAGAAAAGAGAAATTTATAATGGCATTAGAACTTGCATGATTGGACAAGTCACAAAGTTAGATAAGGGCAAACCATGTTGAGATGAAAAACTAAATTTCAGTGGGAAGACTAAAGTGAAGCTTATGACCAGAAACATCAGCTCTGGGTAGAAGTTGACAGTGCTCTTGGCAGGCACAAATTACCTAGAAAGGAGTTTGTCAGGGATGCTAGACCTGGACTGTTTAGGGCTTCTGATCTTGGGATTCTTGCCTGGAACAGCTTAGCGAATCTCCTATGCCTACCAATATAGCAGGAGATGGTCTGTTCTATCCTTCTGTATCTCAAAGACATGGTAGGAAAAGGGAAAAATTCAAAGATCCAACAAAAAACCAACCAGAAAAGGACTAGGAGAGAGTTTCTTTAGATGTTTAACTAAAAGTATGGTGAGGACTGTTTCCAGCCAGCTTCCCCATCTTGATAGTCACATAAACTGAGGCAAAGACTGTCTTGAGCCTACTGAAGAGTTCATAAGTTCAGAGTGCAGCCATATCAGTAGAGGGTCTCTGCATTGCTGCTCCGGGGTCGCTTGATCTTCTCAATATTCTTTAGAATCATGTCATGCAGAGTCACCTGGAAGGAGAGAATCTGGCTGTTAGTTTTTTCCCCTGACTCTGACAAGTATTTGCAGATCTAAACAGATTGGAAAGTCTCACGTTATCAAACGGTGATTCCTTAAATAAGCAGTGGGACTGTTCTACAATCAAGAACCCTGCACAATTATATAGAGACACAAAGCCAATTACATGGGGATTGTGCTTAAAGATCTGCTGGTATCTCTTTAACATAACACAGAGATAAGTTTTACTTCTTGTTTCTTTGTCTGTTTCTTGTTTCGTTAAAAGATGTCCAAAGGTTTATCTGTTAACCAGCATATAATTTACTGTATCTCCCGAGATTTCAATGGTTTGGGCAACATTAACAATTATTCTCAGATGGACAGCAATCACAACTGCATATACAGTTGCATTATAAACTAAAAATTATTTCTTCTTTCCTGTAATAATTTCAACCCTTTTCTCAAGACTTCCAGTATCTATGCAATTTGTTACTTACAAGCTTGCCTATATAAGTATTATTCCTTAGAATAATACCATATCACTATATTTCTTTCAGCAAGAAGTTGAGACTTGATAATTGCTTCTGCTGGACAAAATGATACATCTAAAGAAATAATCCAAGACAACGGCACAAAAATACTATTTATTTGGAACTTCCAATACTCCTCACTTGACTAAGGTAGCTAAGAGTTCTAGAAGTTGAATTCAGCAACACATGGAGGTCAAAAACAGCTTATCCACTTTTGTTAAAGGAAACTCTTAATTTATTAGAAGGGATATTATCTTCCAACCTGGGAAGAAACAACATTAACTTACATATTGATTTCTGAGCTCTGAAATGATGAGCCGGAGACTGATGTATTCTTTTTCATCCATTTCAGTCACTGTGCGGCGGTAATCTTCCTACAGAGACAGTTATTTAATCAGAACCATTTAGTCTCTACCATGCAATAAGCAGGAGTGAGGAATTTTTAGGATCCTTCATTATTAATGCTATTGGAAGCTGCAGTACAGATTTCCCATCTCTATAGTAAGACAACTTATAGCTAAGAAGTTTCATTCCATCTCTCAGTTTTAACAGTACAAAAATCTGCCATCCTCAGGGTTTTCATAAACTGAACACCAACCATTTCTGGAATGTTATTAAATTATAAAATTCTAGTTAGAAAATAGTCTTATGTGACTAGTTTACCTCCAGAATGGGAATCTGAAGCAAGGATGTGCATTTAGGGTAAGACCAGTTAACTTTTTCCAGTTAGGGAAGTGGGAGGAGAGGGTTTTTTTGTCCAGTGACAAGGGCTGCAAGTTAAGAAAGCTCATTATCATACTTTAAAATAATATTTTACTTATACTTTTACTCTAAATCTCCAGAAAATATAATCAGCTATTTAGCAGTACAATTATGTGGGTTTCTAGGGACTGCCCACTTTTTATCTAATATAGGTCTAGGCATCTGATTCATAATGTTATTTCCAAGGAGAACACACTCTAGAACAGAGGTCCCCAACCTTTTGGGCATCAGGGACCGGTTCCGTGGAGAGAGGTTTTTCCACGGACCGGAGGGTGCGTGATTTTGTGTGCTGCCTGCATCTCGTGGATGGGCTTTGCTTGTTTGCACAGACCGGTTGCTGGCATGCCGCGGCCCGGTACTGGCCCACGGACCAGGGATTGGAGACACCTGCTCTAGAATCTTTTCAATTATTTCTAATCTGCCTAATGGTCCTAAATCTAATTCAGTAATTAATTTAATATCTCCACTTAACACTTACCACATGAGGATATTTTGCTATTTTAGAAACCAGCTTTGCTCGTGTGATGTAGTATCTGAAATAAAATGGGGAAAGTGCTACAATGGATGGTGTAAGTGACATACAACAATGTATACTCTAGAGAGTTACCCCATCAGGGAAAAAACTTGAAATGCTCCGCAAGGAGATACTCACCTAGAGATCTGATCCAAGTATGAAGCTGCCTCACTCTCCACAGTTCGGAGCTCAGCTACAGTCTCTTCCTGTAAAGAAAGAAGCCAGCAAGAAAATATTAAGAGAAGACTTCATACTGAGGACAATTATAATTGGATATATCCAGACAGCTTTTATAGGTAGAATACAGGACCTTGTTTAGCAACAACAACTGCAGCAATTGCAGCTCTGTTAAGTAAAATGGTTGCTAAATAGAAAATCAACTATAAGCAGTCCTCTACTTACAGCCATTCACTTAGTGATGATTCAAAGTTACAAGAGCAATGAAAAAAGTGACTCACAACCATTTTTCACACTTACAACGGTTGCAGAATCCTCATAGTCATGTAATCAAAATTCAGGGGCTTGGCAATTGGCTTGTACTTATGACAGTTGCGGTGTCTTGGGTCATGTGATCACTTTAACACCATTCTGACAAGAAAAGTGAATGAAGAAGCCAGATTCACTTAACAACCATGTTACTAACTGATCAACTGCAGTGATTCATTTAACAACTGTAGCAAGAAAGGTCATTAAAATGGGGCAAAACTCAATTAACTGTTTCACTTAGCAACAAACATTTTGGACTCAATTGTGGTTGTAAGTTGAGGATTACCTGTAATTGGGACCGCTTTCCTTTCTTTTTCCCCAATCCTTGCTGGCTCAAAGCTGAAAAGACTAATCAGTTTCATACCCTAGGCTTTTTTTTTGTTTCTTAACCACTCCCCTTTGGAATGTTCATCCAGTTGCTGGGATAATTAGCAAGAATGGAATTATTATTTATATTTACATGTTACATTCATTGGAGGAACAGATTACTAGAGAGAAAGCAAACACATAACTGGAAATAGACATTGAAAGCAATGCTGTGGTACCAGGGCTGGGAGCCACGAGACAACACAAACAGCCTAGTATATTGCCCATTGTGTGCCTGCTAACTTTCTTATAATCCGTTCCTTTCCAATTTCTCTACTCTGCAAGGGAAACCAGGCAATTTTGGTAGGCAATCCTTCTGTGCCTGACCCATTTTCACCCGTCATAAAGTGAAGAGATTGGAGATGGAGTACAAGAGAGTAGGTAGAAACACAATGGGGTGTTTGCATAGCATGCTCATGCATCCCAGCCCCATCACATTCCTTTTGTATATATTCCCCCTTCTGTGCCTGCTTACTCCCTTCCTCTCTAATCATTCCTTGCTCTATAAGGGGGGAATAAAAGAAAAACAACAGGCCAGACCCCGGACAATGCATACTAATCATAACAGTGATCACATGATTGAAGAACACCACAAATGTCATTGATGTGGGCATTGGACATAATTTTTCTTCAGCACTATCATAATTTTAAATGGTTTCTGAATGAGGCAGTTGGTAAGCAAGGACAATCTGTGATTACAGCCATTATGCTTATGAATTCTAACTTCCAATTTAAGTAACCTGAGCCAAATGAAATAAAAATAATCAAAATGCAGTAAAGTATAAAACTCTAGCACAATAACAGAATAACAGAGTTGGAAGGGATCTTGGAGGTCTTCTAGTCCAACCCCCTACTCAGGCAGGAGACCTTATGCCACAAGTCAGTCAAGTTCTAAATAATGATTTGTTCTTCCCCCATTAAGAGAAGGTTCCACCCATAGTACTTCATCCATAGGCATAATTTCCCAGAGTTATCTCCTCAATTGTCAATTTACCTGAATAGAAACACCAAAGTTGTTTCCATCCTCTATCCTGGGAATCAGCAACTGTACCCACATTTTGACCTGAAGAACAAAACAGCATGTTAAAGAAATACTAACCTTCTGGATAGTCATTTTGCTAGCTAAGCTCTGCATGAAACATTTGCTTAGCTGAGAGGCCATTTTTTCCAGAATAGTCATAAAAAGTAATAACTTAACAAACATTTGATCTTTAGACTCTTATGATCAATTATAACATTGGGTTAACACTGATGGATGAGCTACAGCCCTTCAGACACCAGAGCAAATCATGACTGACTGCATCAGTCTTCCACCCAATCAACAATCCTAATAATAATTGTCTCTACACAGGAATTATCTTTATACACCACAGAAGCAGCCAATTACAACCAAGCTTCTCTACCTTCTGCACTATATGGAACCAACTGTTTGACAGATGACATATAATTTAAAAAAATAGAAGATACAAGTAATCCTTGATTTACAACCACAATTGAGTCCAAAATTTCAGTTGCTAAGCAAGACAGTTGTTAAGTGAATTTTGCCCCATTTTACAGCCTTTCCTATAACAGTTATTAAGTGAAACCTTGCAGTTGTTAAGATAGTAACAGAGTTATTAAGTGAATCTGGCTTTCCCATTAAAACTTTGCTTGTGAAAAAATTTCAAAAGGTGATCATGTGCACTGCAACCATCATAAATACATGCCAGTTGCCAAGTGTTTGAGTTTTGATCACATAATCATGGGAAATGCTGCAACAGTCGTGTGGAAAATGGTTGTAAGTCACTTTTTTCTGTGGCATTGTAATGTCACTAAAGGATTAATTGTAAGTCAAAGACTACTTGTAACAAATTTTGCCTTAATATAATACCTCTGCAAAAGGTATCCCAAAGGTGCGGAAGATATTTATTGAATTTGTGTACTGCAATTTCAGAAAAGCATTTGATTTTATCCCTTCCCTCTTAAAAGCAGCATTTCTAATAACTGTCCTGTAAGACAGAATCTCATAAGGCAAAAAAGGCAAACCAGTGCTTACTGTATTGCATTTCTCAATCAGCAACCGAATCTCTGGTTTTACTTTCTCAATGATGTCCACCAGCTGCTGGTTGCTCTTCAGCATACCATTAGGCATGACAAAGACTTTGGTACCTAGTGCCATAGAAAGAGACTAGTTGTCAGGTTCCTGCCAGTTCCTGCCATCAAAGGCTGGAGAAGGGAGGGGAGATGGACAAATGAGCAATATGACTGTGTGTACTTGATGGGAAATAGGGAAGGGGGAATGACAGGTAATGAAGACCAGAGAAGCCCGGAATCGGTTTGTACCAGAGATACCAAGGCCATGCCCTAAGCAAGGAATGTAAATTGCCCACATTTCAGTGTTCTCATAACATCTTGGCGAGCTCTGACTGACGAAACATGGACTGGTCACAGGGGGGAGGGGAGAAGATAACTTTTTGTGTGTTTTTTCATGCAGGAAAACCTTAGCGCTAGCCTGACTTTACTGCAACCAATTTCCTTAGTAAAAGAACCTTTTGCTTCAACCTAACGGAGTTGAGGGTCTTTCTTTCCTAAGGGACAGGATGGGAGCAGGTCTGACACTAGTTATTTATTCTAGGGAAGCAACCTACTCCAATTTCTCATGGAAATTCAAGTCTTTTTTTTCATTCCACTTTTAATCCAATTTTTAAATTCCATAGTGCAAGTGATGTTGATCTTTCTCATTGAGGTTATGGACATAAGGTAATCAACTTCCAACCCAAAAGTCTTTGGGTTACATCCAATTCTGGGATCTCTACTCTGTATTCTTATTGGAAAAACTCAGTTACAACAATGACAAGAAGAAGTTGAAAACAACACTCAAATTAAAACTAAGGCAGCAGTGATTTCCTTAGAGAAACAAAATGGTTTGGAAATAACACAAATAATTTTTACCATCATTGACTGTTCAAGTTATACAGAGACCCTACTCTTTCTTTTTTTAAGATAGAAAAACAGCATTTCAGAGGATCATTTCAAATTCCAATGAGCTAATCATATATTAAGGTGCTATTTTTAATATACATTTTGTTCATGGTATGTCCGGATGCAAAAGGCACACATATAAAATATGTGATTTTTTTTTGTTACCATATCAATCTTTTAGGATTCTGGACAGCTTTACGTACTTTATGTTCTCAGTGATTGCCTCAATTAGGGTGAATTTCCAAAAACACAATTGGTAGCCAATAATTAACCAGCACAAAATCTACCTTGGAAGGTCTCTTCACAGTCTTCCAATTTTCGCTTTTTCATATTGGACTAAAAAAAAAAAGAGAGGAAATATTATATACATACTCTTCCCTTAAGAGTAACCTCGAGAAACAGATGCTACAAAGCAGATACTTGCTTCCAATGTCAGAAAGCTTTGTTCTCTCTCCATAACTTATCAGCAAGTATAATGAATATGTTGTTTTGATCAATCACTAAATGTTACAGACAGATGACCAATCTTACCCCATCCAGTCCATCGTGACTGTTTGTCAGCAGAATTGGGTCCGGAACGGGAAGGTTCATATCTGAATGGATTTGTGTGAGATCATGAATGTTCAGAATGGGATCCTAGGACAGAATATCCAAAAGAGTAAGGTATTTATGCTCAGGAATGGCATTAAAACCTAATAACAATGGGTAACTTTTATTTGACAATGTATCATTCCTGAAATAAAGGTTCGCCCTGGGAAAAAGCAGACTACCAGCTCTTACCTTAAGGAACCCATCAAGTTCTAAAAGCTTCTTTGGAAAAAAATTTGCCACTAGATCCTCAGCCTGAAAGAGAAAGAATGTCACCTATGATGCATGCATTAATATAACTGATGATTCCACAAAAGGAAGGCTAAGCCTAAGCCTTGGTATGGACCAGGAGAAAGCACCAGATAGATAAAACTTCTTGAAAGCTGAGCTACTTCTAAAGATACATAAGTTCTACAAATTCATGAGGTCAGTAAGCACTATACTATAGGGCAGGGGTGTCAAACTCGCAACATCACGTGACGTGTCACGACATATCACAACTTTTTTTCCATTGCTGGCAATGGGGTGGGTGCGGTTTCGGCATGATGCATCTGGCCCATGGGCCGGCAGTTTGACACCCCTGCTATAGGGAAAGTCTCTTTTATGAGAACCAGAAGCAAATGTAACTGCCTGAAACCACTAAACATTAGTTGAAATTGCAAGCAGAAATCAGGTACTTACTTCACCTGTGATTCTCTCCCTGAAAGAGTCTACCTGCAAAAGAGAAAAGGTGCATCTTAATACAGCATATCTGAATTAAATGCAACATAATCATTCCAAACACTTTACCTTTCTCACCTGCATAAATTACAATTCTCCTCAGATACAAACTCCTATTTGCCAATGATCTTTTTGAATCATTGTTACATATCTAAAACAATTACGGTAGATACTAGAATGCCAACAGAAGAGGATTAGATTAAAATAGGTTTTAATGATTTTCTATATAATAGGGCCCAATATAACCGTCTTCTCAAAATTTCACTGTTTTTGGAACCATATACCTATAAGTCCTCAATTTACAACTACAATTGTAACCTTAATTTCTGTTGCTAAGCAAGTTGTTAAGATAGGAACACAGTTATTAGGTGAATCTGGCTTTCCCATTGACTACTTGATAAGCGAACCTCTGCAGTTGTTAAATGAATCATGCAGTTAATCCAACTTCCTCCATTGATTTTGCTTATCAGAAGCTGACCCTAGGATGCTGTAACCGTTGTAAATACGAGCCAGTTTGCCAAGCACCTGTATTTTGATCATGTGTCCATGGGAATATTGCAGTCATGTGAGCACCAGTCCTAAATCACTTTTTTCAGTACTGCTGTAACTGTAATCAGTCATTTAATGAATGGGTGTATCACTTTTTGCTTCCTACTTTTAATTACAGTGCATATACGTTTATATTTTATTTATTTATTTATTTATTTATTTTTATTTATCACATTTTTATGCCAAGCTGCCTGGTGACCTAGAGGTGAAGACGCTTGCCTCCCACTCAGAAGGTTGAGAGTTCAATCCTAGGAAGCGACTGATGTTTCTCTATCAGTACACAAAGAGAAAATATTTACTGTGAACTCCATGTAGGCATCAGGAAGGGCACCCAGCCAGTAAACACTCAGCTCCATTCAGTCGCCCCAACTCAACCCTGAATTAAGGAATTACAAGGTTGTAAAAAGAAAAAAAAAAACCAATTTTTTTCTGCCACCCATCTCCTCTCCAAGATGGATTTTTAAAACAGTCTGTAGAAAATAGTACTTATAGTTTGAGATATTTGTCACCAATGTTATTCTTTCAGGAAGAGAACTACTTTTTTTACTCTTCTCTTTATTTGTTCACATTACTGCTTGAGCTTATATATATGACAGTTTTCTACAATATTTCAAAAATTCATCCTTACAGTTTCTACCTAAATCAGTATTCAAATTATCATTCTTCCATGTTGAAATTATTTTACTGATTTTTATCTTCTTGTACCTTACCATACCTATTATATCAACTTTTCTACTTGTTTAATTTTAGCTTCTTCAATTAGTTTGATCAGTTCTTTCCTTTTTTCCAATGTGATCAGCTAGTGTTTTACATTAAATTTTAATTACTGACTTTTCAGTCTGAAATCCTAGAAAGACTAACCCAAGTAACATTACATTGAACTGAGTGGATTTACTTTTGTAACATGTGCAGAACTGAACCATACTTTCCTGTCATGTCTTGATTTATCTTCATTTGATCTGAGTTCTTTTTGTTTTAACTTATCCCAATTCAAAAGTGTATCTTTTCATTAAAGTTGCAATATTTTCATCTATCACGTATTATTGTCATGCCTCAAAATTTGTGAACAGATGTCACCAAGGTCTCCTTTTATAATAATTATTATAACTTTCCTTCTTAATACTATATTTGACTTATTTCTTAATCTGTTCCTAGATTATAGTTTGTTAATGTTAGCTTCTTTTAGTTTCTCCTAACTTGTGCAGTTTCTATCTTTCCCCTTTCATTTAAGAACAGCAGCCAAGAACTAGAACCTCCCCTAAAAATAAAGATTTATGTCAATACATTTTACCATTGTTATACAGTGCATTCAGAAAGTATTCAGACTTTTGTCAATTTTGTTATGTTGCAGCCTGATTCTATAGTTGTTGAAATTCATTTTTTCCTCATTAATCTACACTCAATACCCCATGACAAAATGAAAACAGAAGTTTAGAAATGTCTGTAAATTTATTAAAAAGAAAAAAACTGAAATATCACATTGGCTTAAGTATTCAGACTCTTTGCAACACTTGAAATTTAGTTCAGATGCCTCCCATTTCTCTTGATCATGGCTGACATGTTTCTACACCTTGATTAGAATCAACCTGTAGTAAATTAAATTGATTGGACATGATTTGGAAAGGCACACACCTCTCTGTAGAAGGTCTCACAGCTGACAATGCATACTGTAGCAGAGCAAAAGCCATGAGGTCAAAGGAACTGCCTGCAGAGCTCAGAGAAAGGATTATTGCAAGGCACAGATCTGGCGAAGGCTACAATAAAATTTCTGCTGCAGTGAAGGTTCTTAAGAGCACAGTGGCCTCCGTAATTCTCAAATGGAAGAAGTTTGGCACAACCAAGATTCTTCCAAGAGCTGGTTGCCTGGTCAAATCGAGCAATCGGGGGAGAAGGGGCTTAGTAGGAGAGATGTGACCAAGAAACCAGTGGTCACTCTGACTGAGCTCCAGCGATCCTGTGTGGAGATGGGACAGAGTCCAGAAGGACAACCATCACTGCAGCCCTCCACCAATCTGAGTGGACTAGAGAGAAGCCTCTCTACAGTGCAAAACACATGGAGCTTGCAAAAAGCATCTAAAGGACTCTCAGACTGTGAGGAACAAGGTTCTCTGGTCTGTTGAAACCAAAATTGAACTTTCTGGCCTCAATTTTAAACGTTATGTCTGGAGGAAACCAGGCACGGCTCATCAACTGCCCAATATCATCCCAATAGTGAAACATGGTGGTGGCAGCATCATGCCATGAGGGTGTTTTTCAGCAGCAGAGACTTGGGAGACTGGTTAGGATTGAGGGAAAGCTGGTCAGGAATGGAGCAAAGTTCAGGATATCCTCAATGAAAACCTGTTTGACAGTGCTCAGGACCTCAGACTGGACAGAAGGTTCATTTTCCAAAATGACAACGATCCTAACCACACAGCCAAGACAACACAGGAGTGGCTTAGGGACAATTCTGTGACTGTCCTAAAATAGCCCAGCCAGATCCCTAACTTGAACCCTATTGAAATCTCTGGAGGGACCTGAAAATGGCTGACCACCAATGGTCGCCATCCAACGTGACTTAGCTTGAGAGGATTTGCAAGGAAGAATGGCAGAAAATCCCCCAGTCCAGGTGTGCAAAGCTTGTTGCATCACGCCCCAAAAGACTCAAGGCTGTAATTGCTGCCAAAGTTGCTTTAACGTACTGAATGAAGGGTCTGAATACATATGCCAAAGTGATATTTCAATTTTTTCTTTTTAATAAATTTACAGACATTTCTAAAATTCTGTTTCACTTTGAATGCATTGTATATATTTTCTATACTACTATTACACACCCTTCTTTTAGATTCATTTCTTCCCTTTAAAATATGATTTGGTGAAATGACAGCATTATTTCACTTAATTGGATGGATCTTTACTTTAAAAAAAGAGAATATTAGCACCAAGATATTTCTATTTTTTGCATATTTGAATTCTTCTCCCTTCTCTGTGTGGTGTACAATAGAATGCCAGAATATAAAAATAATATATAAGCAAAAAAAAAAATTAAGTCCTATTAAAAAATCAATTTGAAAGGCAAATGGAGTGCTCTCAGGGCATTGGCCAGCTTCATGCTGCATGCTCTTGTGGGCTCCCCATACAAGGCCTCAGAGGCATGTTTAACTTTTTTGGAAGCCAGGAAAGTGGGGGCCAGCCTCCACAGGAAGAATATTCCACAGGGTGGGGAAATGGCAGAGAAGGTTCTCTTTCTAGATCAGTGGTTCTCAACCTTTTTAATGCCGCGACCCCAACCGGTCATAAATCGAGGACTAAACCGGTCGTAAGTCGAGGACTAAACCAGTCGTAAGTCGAGGACTACCCAACCGGTCGTAAGTCGAGGACTTTCCCTGTCCGGGAGCGCCGCGCATGCGTGGTTCCTCCCCCCTGTGCCGGCCGAGGCACCCGCCAGAAAAGGGGGAAAAAATGGCGGACAAAAAAAATGGCGGACAGCCTTGCTTGGCGACCCCCATGAAATGGTCGATTGACCCCAAATGGGGTCCCAACCCACAGGTTGAGAACCACTGTTCTAGATACTTGGAGTCAGAATTCTTTAACTGGTGGGATCTGCAGCATTCCTTCCCTGCTGGACCAGGTGGGATGGACCAATGTAATGGAGCGAAGGTGATTATGCAGGTAGCCTAGTCCCATTTGCATATAGGGCTTTGTAAGTCACAACCATTACCTTGCATTGGACCCAGAATCAAACTGGCAGCCAATGCAGTTCATGGAGCAGAGGTGTTTCATGTGTCCTTCTTTGAGTACCCAATGCATCTTGTGCGGCTGCTTTCCACACCAGCAGAATATTGCACTCTATAGTTACTAAAGTTCTACTAAAAATGTAGGTAAAACCCAATTCACACATTTTAAGAATAGGTTAAATCCCAAATCAAACATTTTAAAAGAAGTCTTCATAATTAAATGAGAAAGATCAAATAGGATTGGTTAAGACTTCTGTTCAAACTACCCATTAAAGTACATAAAGCATTTTATATATATATAAAGAAAATGCCATGAAAATTGAAAAATATAGTGACAGATATAGCTGCAGTAGAACTTGCTTCTTACTGTACTATTTATATAAAAATATTTAATTTGGAATTGCATTTGATAAAGTCAAAATTAATTTTAATTTTATTGCTCAATTGAAATAAAAATGTTAACATTCTTCATAATTTATTAAAAATTCTAAATGCCTAAATTTCATTTTTAATGTGACATCTATCACATCTATCATATTAATAAAACAAAAATTATTATGGTAGAACAAAAGAGAAATAAAAACTATGGACTTTAAAGAAATTGTAGCTATATATATATATATATATATATATATATATATATATATATATATATATATATATATATATATATATATATATATATATATATATATATATATATATATATATATATATATATATATATATATATATATATATATATATATATATATATATATATATAAAAATTACTAAAACTACTAATAAAACCAATTAAAACGCCTAGCTTTCGTCAGCCATCTGCTGACGTCCTCAGGGCTCAAAATGTCAGTCCATGGGAGTTGCTTTTATAACTTGACTAGCGTGTGCGCACGGCTTCTTGACCTCGTTGTTGGGCCGGTCATGACTAGGCACATTCCTAACGCCGGTTCCTTGGTAACAGT